>NW_006800002.1:1068536-1095247 GCF_000485575.1 Poecilia formosa
TAGATAGATAGATAGATAGATAGATAGATAGATAGATATGTTTTCCTTTTGTTTTGTGGTTCTCAGATCTGCCAATAGATTTTTTTTTGTCCAATAATTTTTTTTGTACTTTGCTTTAGGAAAGAAAAAAGCTCACAGATTTGTTAGGTTTTTTTCTGTTTCTGTTTATTATATTAATAAATTCCTAAAATATTTTGTAGGCGCCTTTAAATTTTGCCCTGTTTTTGTCCTAGGTTCGACCAAAATAAAAAACCCCTGAAGGTCAAACACTTGATGCTATGTCACAAGCTAAATAATAAAAAAGTATCGATATCGGTATCGGTATTGGTGATACTGGCCCTATATTTACTCGGTATTGGATCGATGCAAAAAAATATTGATGTCAGAGATGTCACTCTTCTAAGAAGCTTGTTCACTGCATGCAGTTGATACTTTGTTTTGTATGTGCATTTGGAACTCTGAATCTGTGGATTTGGCTCTAGTGTTAAGAATTGTGGGTGGTCAGTATGATTGGTGAGTTCAGTCCATTTCCCACCTTACAATGCCAGAGGATGAAACCTAAAAACAAGAGCAAACATGCAGTACTGCCCTGTCTTTTTGTCGCTGTAGTTCAAAGCGGAAACATTATCATAAAATCTCATTAAGAAATTCATTAAAATTCGAGGCAGCTTTGTTTGTGCCATCGCCCTAACTGAATCTGTTTTGGCTTTTGAACGTCATGGCTGCATTTATTTGAGAGGGAGACAGTTTGAAAAACAAAAACACACACAAAAAGCCTTCCTGTTGTATAACTCAGAAGTGAAGTCACATTTCCCCACTAAGAAAAAAAAAAAAGGCCCTTTTAGCCCAGTTCCACAGAATGTTTTCTAATGTCCTCATTTTTCAGCCTTAATTTGTTTCCAGCTTGATAGCTTTCGGACTGCAATTGGTTCGTCGGCTAATGTATCAAATTCACTAATTAACTAAAGGCAGAAAATAAAGCACAACTGCTGATAAAGCAACCTCAATCAAATAGGTTGTGAACTCATTATTTATAGCAACGCTACAACAACAGCGACTAGTAATGAACTTCCTGTAGCTGGTGGCAAAGTCACTACATGTGCAGTATTTAACGCCTTTATCCTTAACAATTGTTTCCATCAGTAGCCCCTTTTTTTAATTTATTTTTTTTATTAGATTACAGTTATTAAGTTAGATTGAATCTACCAGAGTGGTTAAGATTGGAGTTTTAATGCCAGATTAGTTTCTTATTAACGTTCATTTCCGCCGTAAAGTTAGTAAAACATCAGCACTTCTGCAAACCAGCTAATCTGTTTTGTGTAACTGTGGCCTTTTCATTATTGAAGGAAACGGCCCTACGCAGCATTCATCTATATTAATTTTTGCACAAAGCCATTTAAAAAGGGATATTGATAAAAGATAATTACGTGACTGATGTGAGCGAGAGTGATAAATACGTCGTTCACTCAAATACTGGGCCTGACAGGTTTGCGATTAGGGACTCAGCAAGTGTGGCACAAGCTTATCTTCAGTCACTCTAAACATTTCATTCCCATAATTGCCAGTTATACTGATATGTCATGGATTAAATAAATTGACCCCATTTTCCCTGCGAAATGTAATTGGAGGCAGAAAATGTCATATAAAGATCTAATTGGGCCAGAGGATAATGCACGTTGCATCTGTTCTAATTACAGCAGTGTTGGATGTTGTTGTCTTACCTCTAAGATGTGCGCAAGCTGAGCAAGTAAATATGTGATGAGGGCAACAGCTCGGCTTTGTTGTATCCAAAAGTGGTGGATTAGTATTAGAAAAACCAAAGGTTTGGGACAAGAAGTCGTGAATCAGCCAATCACGCGGCAGCAACTCGTTGCATTTAATGCATCTATACGTGGCCAAGACGACACGTTGGGCTTCAAAGCATCATCAGAGTTAGGGAGGAAGTATGTTTAAGAGGTTGTGGTTGTTCGTGTTTGGTTGTCTCAGTCTTGTCTGAGTATTTCAGAAACTGCTGATCTCCCGAGGTTTTCACTCATGACTAATTCTCGAACGATCGGCGAATGATCGAAAAGTGTCCAGGCAGCGGCAGGTGAGTGGAAGAAAATGCCTCGTTGATGTCAGGGATCAGAGGAGTGCAGTCAGACTGAAACGGCTTAGAAATAAAAAGAAATAAGATAGAAATGCCTTGGTTGTAAAAAGTTACTTTTACAACCAAGGTATGTGGAATACGACCACTGAATGGACAAAACAAAATACCTTGGAGCAGATGGACTATAGCAGCAGAACATCATAACTCCTGTCCTGAGAGAACAGGATCCTGAGGCTCGGAGAGTCATTGAGTTTAGATCAGGCCGAGAAAATCCAACCCGCCTCGTTCTGATCCCAAAGGCTTTGTGTCCGAGACCTATCCAACCCGACTAATTAACTTTATTTACATCCCTGAGCCTGAAATAAACCTGATATATAACTTTAATTACGCTTTCATTTTTAGACCACTATTTAAGTAAGCCAATCTAACATCTCCTGTTTTCAGCTTTTGTTTAACGTCTTCCAGCTCTATCTTGTCGTGCGTTGTAGCCACAGGGTGAGTCAGGTGCGAATCCTGTGGGCTGCGTGATTGGTTGGATTCTATCTCCATGTTTGTTACAGTCTGATTAACTTCTGCAATGTATTACAGCCTTATTAAATGCACCACAAACCGAGCCCGACCCAAACCGATGATCGAGCAAATAATTCTGGCCCAACCTGGCCCATATTACGACTTGGACCATAAAGCTAAACTCCACTAACTCACAAAAATAACAGATTGGAAAAACATTGGCTAAATTCAAGCATAAATTGAAGAAAACATTGTTCCATCCTTCTAAAAATCAATGATATAAGTTTGTAGTTGGTGTGTAATGGTGTCAACCCACACTTTGGGTTATTTGGTACAAGTTGAACACTGTTAAATGCCTTCGCCTACCATCTAATGATGGCTTCTTTCACCAACTTCAGCTCAAAGCACCTCAAGTTGGTTTCTTAAGCATAACAATACATTCTCTGTACTCTGGTGGCCTCCAGTCACCAGATTTCAGTCCAAACATGGCATCTGGTAGAATGGAAGATTAGCAGCACCAATGTGCAGCTGTTAAATTTGCAGCAGAGGAGTGCTGCCATCATGTCAATATGGTACGAAATCTTTGAGGAATTTTTCTGAAACTTTGTTGAATCTTTGCCTCAAAGACATAAGGTGGTTCTAAAGACAAAAGTTTGTGTAATCTGGTGCTGGGAAGAAAACAGCATGTGGACTTTTTCTGCTCTGTCAGAGCTGCTGGTCCCCTAAACACCAGCTCAGCGTTCCCAGGGCTGCTATCTGTTCAAAGGCCCCAAGTTTTACAAAATGATGGCAAGTGACACCTGCAGACTCAAAGATGGCAGGTGTCAAAATAGCGTTTTCACTTTTTGTCCCACAGCAGGAAAATGTTATTGTACTTGTCAAATAAACCCATTTGTTAAAGTTAGCGTATTCTCTGCAGTTTTTGCTAAGCCACACACAAAAAAGACACATAGAGCACTTTTCCACTGTAAACAATATGTCCCAACTGAGACACAGAACAAAAAAATTATTTAGAAAAAAAAACACACATCTGTTAATTCTTAATCTGTTCAAAATGTTATTCAACATGCATGGTGGAAAAGATGTGAAGGAGATTTTTTGGGGGTGTTTTTGTTACCATCAGACCTCCTGGGACTAAAAACATCGTTGCTCCTCGTAGATATTTCTTTTATATATGTGCCTCTGCTACCCTAAGGGAATTAGGCCAGTGTGCTTCGACTTCAATGGATGCTTTTAACTTTCAACTTTAACTGCTTGTGGAATATTAGTAGAGCAGTAGCATTAGTATAACCAGGAAAAAAACATTCGTTAAAAAAAAAAAAAGACAGTCACAGAATAATTTTTCCCATTAGCTTTGAAAAACACAGGAAAAAAGGTAAGAGTGAATTCAGATCGGTATGTTTCTCCCATAGCTTGTGGTGTCAGTTCAAGTTAGCAAATACAGGAGATCATTACATATGTAGATGATTTCTTCTCATAAATTTATCACGATAAATGATACAAACGATGCGATAAATAGCCCACCCCTAATTTAAAGCTAGTTTAAATAGACTAGACATCTGACAAGGAAAAATAAATATTAATTATATTACAAGATATACTGACCTCTTACTCAGCAGATAAAATGAAGCAAGATTTCAATCTACTCTGCAAAAAACCGTGGAAAGAAGCTCATGAAAAGCTCATCAAAACCACTCATGGGGCCTCTCTAGCCCTTAATTACCTTCAGGAGGTTTTGGGGAAATGCTTAAAATACTTCATGTTTTTAAACCGAATCTTGCAAATGATGTTCTGCTCATATTTTCAACTTGGTCAGTTTTAAAGTCGGGGTATGAAGGACATCAAAGGGGATACAGAGCGTAGGTTTGTTTTTTAAAAAAAAAAACTGCTACCTTCCAACTGTACACAGCACATTGATTCAGCTCTTATTTTATAGATTACATAAAAAGTAGAAGGGGGGGAAAAACACACCAACATTTCATCACATCTGTGTGCTGCAGAAAATAAAAGCAAATCAAGGTCAGGACGGCGCAAACGCTCGAGTAAACACATTCTCGCATGAAGATGCAAATTGAGTATGCGAGTTTGCACGAAAGCAAACAAACAGTTTGAGTGTTTTGGGGGTCCCCCCCCAATGGATAGATGAGCACAGATATGGTGGCAAGTTGATAATAACTGAAGGCCGCCACTTTGATTTGTTCATTTTCTAAAAGCCAATACTGCATAGATTAAAACTAGATGAGGATTTGCTCACCGATGTGACATTGCAATGTGCTTTATTCGACGAAGAAACGGGATTACTAAAGCCTTTGGCGGATGTTTGGCAAATATCCTGCGTAACACCGCTTTGCGACGGCTTTTCACCAAAATTAAAGTTGTACAGTCCACATTAATGCACTTTTTTTTTTCTCTTTAGCTTGTCAGCTTGTCAGAAAGGTTACAACATAAAGACGAGCATCGGAGCTTTTCGAGGTTTCGGAATACCGTCCTCTGCGTCAATTAGAGCCGTACATATTTCCTATTATTGCATCCAGTTAGCACAGAAGATTTATTCATGTGGATCGTGTTAGTAATAAATCTCAATTGTTTTTTTTTTCTTTCTTTTTTTTAATTAAATGATACTCTGAAGGAGAAAGCCTGCGTTATTTAAAAATGATAAATGAGGTTATTTAATCTTGAGGGTCTGGTTGGAAAGAGGGAGGGAAAAAAACGAGTCCTGTGTTGATTTTAATCCTCTCAGATTGACACCACGATGCGATTAACGGGTTCACCAACTCAAAACTTTAGTTTTAGTGTTTGCTAATAAGCAATCAACGTAAAACATACATCTAAAAGATCATTCAGATACTAGGTTTTCGTTGGAAAACCTTGTTTAGATGCGAATCACAGTCTACACCAGGCTGTTTCCTTGCAATTTGCTGAATTTCCCTTTCTGGATCGCATGTTTTCTGCGCCTCCCATCAGTTTCAAGCTGTGGAAAGATCAATTATCAGAATTTTTTTTCTTCGACTTATCATCAGCATCAGAAGATGCAGGTGTATGCATTTTTCTTTTTTTCTGTGGAGAACGCGGCGCCCCGCTGAGTGTTTGTGCAAGAACTTCAACCTTGACCCAGCCTTGTGTGAAAACACATTCATCTGAGTGCAGATAGAGGGAATCATGCAGTCTGAGAGTTCTTTGACTGATCCCTCTGAAGACACTAAGGCTCTCAAGCCCAAAGGTGTTTCTGATGAAACGTGTTGTGACTGTTGAAAGAATATGTAAGAAATCCTATAAGGAGCTGCGTCACAGACCAAGCAGCAGGGAACTAGGAGAAAGGTATACAAAAATTCAATATAATTTTTCTAAAAATGAATAGAACTCCATGGAAATTACAATATATATTTTTATTAAGTCTAGTTAATAAAGGGTAAAAAAATGTCAAAAAAGATGTAGCTAAGAATAACAAAAGGATTGTAAACACAAAATCTAACCTACAAGACAGGAGAAGGGGTGGGGCACTAAATCAACCAACACTGAAAAACCCAACAAAGAAATGCAAAATAACTAACTATAACTATAACAAAAAACACACTAATGTGAACACAAAAATGTTCCCCTCATTAGAGTTTCAAGATCTTCTCCAGAGTCTAATCTTTTGCTTCCAGGATACTAATGAGTTCCTCCACTTCCTGGTGTTGCGTCATAAAAAGTCCTCTCCCCCAAGCCGGTTCCTTAATTAAATATCAGCCAAAAAAAAACTAAATAACTTATGATTATCAGGGCTTTTTTTTAGTAGTATTAACTCTAATCAGTAATTTTAATATGTTCCTGTTTTTCACCTCTGTCATATAAGCAAACACTACAAA
This sequence comes from Poecilia formosa, assembly GCF_000485575.1. NCBI lineage: Eukaryota > Metazoa > Chordata > Actinopteri > Cyprinodontiformes > Poeciliidae > Poecilia > Poecilia formosa. The sequence continues at coordinate 1,074,984 of NW_006800002.1, forward strand.
TATTCAAAGTACTACACTGGACTCTTTTCCTGTTTTGCTTATTTTTACTTATTTATTTTTGTCTTTGTTGTATACCCAATTCTAACACTTGTATTTTCAATTTATCATATCACAAATAATAAAAAAGGAACATAGGACCCCAGAAAACATCTCCCAAGACTCTGCAGAGACCATTTAGTTACTAGCTAATTTGTATTCATCGTGCGTTTACTTAATCTGTTCTGAAGGGGGAAGAGATAATGTAATGTTTCTGTTAAAATGTATAGTCCTCCATTCAGTTCAAATTTTGTTTTATTTAAATACAAATGTCAGCACACAGTCGGCGTAAGCCAGGAACTGCGATTACCGTGCAGAAACCCCGGCTGCTGGTGCAAAATTCAGCAGCTCTGGAAGATGTAAAAATCACCGATCTGCATTATTCATTAAACGAATAGTCGCTAAATAATAAACCAGTCAGAAGGAAAACCAGCTTTGCTACAGAAAACAGTTTATATTAATGATAGATCTGTGCTGGGGAGCCTTGTTGTACAATTAATTCTGTTCATTTTTCAGCAGGAAAAGTTTCTTAGTTTATCCACTTAATAAATGCTCCCTATAGGGCGTAAATCAACCACTTGCTTGAATTAGATGTGGCACCGAGGCACATAAAAGGCATCCAGAGCGGAGCACCCAGGCGCCATAGGAGCCTCAGAAAGAAGATTTGAAACTAAGTTTGAATTCCTCTCTTGTGACAGAACAAAGTGGCACCGACAAAGAAAATTCATCTGATTTGTTTCTTTTTCTCTTTCAGTCTGTCTATAAAGTCTGTGAAGGACTCTCTGCTAATGAACCAAAGAACAAGAGCAACAAAGCAGGAAGTCAATAAATGTAATGATGAGGACAGAGGACAAGAAAATATACAAAGCAAATGATCACATTATGCAGAAACTGCAAACAGACGAGACTAAAATAATGAAGTTTTGTGAATTACTGATTTTCGTTGCCAACAGTTCACAGTTTCCAAGGCTTACAGAGTCTAAAAATAGCAAGTTGCTCAGATTTATTGCCTCTTCGCTTATTGTTTGCTTGCAGCGTCTGACTTTATTAAAGTGTTTACAGCTGATTCTTGTTTTTTTTTTTGTTTTTGTTTTTTTTCCAGTGTGGGGATTTCTTTGGGACAAATTTGGCAGCTACAGTTGACCTTGTAAGGAGGAGTCGTCACTCTACCCGCTGTTTGCTAAAAAGCTGGCCAGTGTATTCAATCATTCCGGTTCTGTTGGTGTCTTGATGTTAAATAATCTGGAATGTATTCAGATGTGCTTTTGCAGATTTGCTGTGAGCAGTAAGCACTTCACGAAAAGTTAACATAACTCCAATCAGACTAGAGCCACTTTGGGTTTCTCGCATTTTAAAAAAGAGATTTAAAAATTGTGCATTAACCAATGTTATTAATCTGCTATGAATTTTTTCTGCGCTAAAGTGTCTTTAAGCTGTTATTTTTCATAGATTTATACGCTTATTTACAATTTGGAACTAGCTTTTCTCCATGCTTTTAACGGCGTTACACGTCAAACACACGCTCCCAAACGAAACGTGTTGACCGACATCGGAAACACTTACAGAAAAAGAAAGACATGAAAATAAAAATCAATGAATTATATTGGCTTGATCTGCTGTACTATGACCTTTTTAACGGCTTGTTTGTCTGCAGCCGTTGTGGAATTCCTTCTGAAATGTCGTACAGATAAAACAAACCTCAACACACTGACTGACGGCCTGACAGGATCTACTGTTTCACCCGGTGACTGTGGGAATATGTATTTCAACTGTTCACTCTTTAGTGTCCACAAAAAAGTGCATGACATTCAGTAGCTAACAGGAAGGCTGAATTTTTCTGTTGGAGCAACTTTTTTTTCACATTAACCCACTGTTGTTTAATGGAGCATCCTTAATATAGGAATTGTGGCAGGCTTTGAAGTCAAAGTTTAGTAGAACCACTGATGGGACATTGACCAAGGAACTCTCGGTTGTGCTTTTTCGGCTCTTTTTCCTTTTGGAACGCCATTTTGTCTGTTTCCGTTGTAAAAGCGGACCAAACCAAAACAATGCCGCAACATTCATAGGCCCCCGTTGTAGGTCCACAGGACAAATGGTACGGTTTGGTTAGTGTGAAACTTTTGGTGTCACAACACACAGTCCATTGACTGGGGGACAGAAAAACGACAATTTGTGACAAATCGTAGTAGTTTGTGGTTACACTTTTTAGGCAGAACTAGGTTTTACAGTCAGTTGTCTGTCTCATCAACGTCCCAGTGAGAGTCCACCTGCCAATGGAAACAATCTCCTGATTTCACAGAGCACCAAACTTCAGTGACCCGTGTCGTAGCGCTCGGTGGAAACGAGGCATCGGTGTCCTTACAGCTTGAATTAGAATTTATGGCTCCCACTTTGGAATGCATTAAGTACATTTTAGAGCACGGCTCTCGTTTTGTTTTGTTTTTTGTTTTTTTTTTCTTTTTGTTTTTGTTTCAAGTAAACAAATAAATTAAGAAGTTATCTTAACACAGCTTCCTGCTTTTAATTAAAAGCTTTAGGTTTTGAGGAGGGCTGTTAAAGTTAAAGCTGGAATCCATTAGTGCAATCTCACCGTACCATTAAACATTTGTGCCAATAAATCCAATAAAAGTGCAGTTACTTTCACAAAACCCCAGATCTTTTGAGCTTGGAGTGGTGATGCACTTCTGTATTGTTGACAGCTCAAATGTTTGTAGTCACTAAATTTAGTTAACATCAAACTCCAAGGACCTAGTTAATAAATGATGCTTTCACAAAGTTTTTGCTCCATCACAGATTTATTTTGTTTTTTCATCATACTTTACTATGTCAGATCATCTTGAGACAAATATAACTAGAGTGAATACAAAATGCAGTTTTGTCTGCATGGGGGGCCCATTATGTTTATGAAGGGAATCATTTGAGATCTTAAGATCAAGCTCGTTCGGGTTATGCAGCAGGACAATTGCTCAGTGCAAACCAGGAAGTGGTGGGTGAATTGATCCAAAACATCCGATTCTAAATGGATACCAGAATCAATTTGATACCGGTCTGGTAAGATCGATACCTTAGTTTCAGATTCTCTCTTGAAATTTTATTTTGCTTTTGCATTCTAGCTTCTCAAATATATATAATTTTTTACTTTAGATAAAAAATGGTGTATCATGGCCTAAAACAAGCCGCTGTAAGCCCGTCAACAACTGCATTTCCATTACATATGCACGCAAAACTTTGGTAATATTACGCTGTTAAAAAAAAAAACACAATTTTGTAATTGCAGTGTTTCCAATAAACAAAAAATAAAATTAAAATCACACCTGAATAAGTTTATTCTTGCAATGAGTCATTAGAAAAACATGCCGACATCGACCTCCAGCTACTTCCTGTCGTATTTTTCTTCGTGTTTTCTGCAGGTGGCAAAGTCCGGTTGTTGGTCATGTGACTCACGTGATGCAAAAAAGTGTTGGCTAATATTCCTCCACAGCGACGTTCTTTCCACCAAGGATTTCATGACTGTTACAATCACTTACCAAGTTTAGGGAGCAATCATTTTCCCACGTAGGGTCAGCTGGGTTTGGATCGCCTTTTCCTTTAACAAATACATTAACCTAGAGGAAAAGTGTTTATTATAGCAGGATGTTTCTACTGTAGCTTGTTTGCCATCAACAAACTGTCTCCACAGCAATGTTCAACAGAACATAAAGAACATAAAGCAAAACGGTGTTGATTCCAGCCTCCAAATCCTCATAAATCCTCCCTCCTCTGAGCGATTTCCAACCTGAATCTCTGAATGAAAGCTCCGCCGATGCTGTTCCCATTTTAGACGCGACTTATGAATACATCTGCGTTTGGCTGCAGGCTGCAAGCATTCATAACAGACCTGAAACCATAATAGATGAACTGTGTCACAGAGCATAAAATGGTAATAATGCGATGACGCCGTTAACGTCGTGATACCAAGAAAACAATGTCGTTTTCTGCTATGATTATTGTTTTTCTGAAAATACAGGAGAGAAAAGAAAAAACCCCGGGAGGCACTTCTGCAATAACACAGAAATATATTATGTGACACCACAAGCAGCCATTGCTTTTACTTTATGGTACTTCTACCCGTATTATTTTATTACTTTTATTTAAGTATGATTTTGATGTTCGTCATCTGCTTTTTCTTTTTTTTTTTCTTTTTTTTTTATGGAAGGCAAACAGTTAAACCTTTCCATTCCCACGAATATCATTTGACATAAACCTGTTTGTCACTGGCATTAGCGCTACAGTGGTTTTTAATTCGACACGTGGATCCCAGAAAAGGCCAGGCTCCTCTTTGTGCGTGAAGCGCCCTGGAAGCCTCTCACGCAGCACAAGCAGATCTGAAGTCGGCAAGCGGCCATTGTGAATCAGGGGGCTTCGCATTGTCTTGTTGATTCCACAAATCACAACAGCGAGCAGATGGAGAGTAAAAGGCTGCTTTTTTCTTTTTTTTCACCTCCTCATTTATGGAGGCAACTTGTGCATAAACCGTACCCGACTCGAACAAGCCGCATTTGATAATTTCATTACAAGTCCCTGTGATTAGCGGGGTTATTTCAATGAAAGGTATAGGTGGTATACAGTAATGTAATCAGCATTCAGCTGTTGGAAGCAAAAGAGAGAGAAAAAAAAATAAAAACACCAAAAACAAAACACTATCACTTCACATAAAGTGAAATTATTTGCATATCTTTTTTTTTTTTTCTTAAATCAAGAACGATTTACCTTTGATTATTCGAGTGGCTTGACATTTGTTGGTAGCGTGATATGGAACGGCGTCTTTTGTGAAGAGAATGCTTCAACAATGCGTGGACAAAAAAAATCAAGGATATTAAGTATCATTTCAAGCTCGTTTCAGTTCAGTTTCTGTTTAAACAATATAATATAACATGGCTTGTGTGCTTTTATTTTATGAGAGAGAGAAAAATAATCCATGTTGAGAAAGATATTTTTGTCAAATTTAAAGCCTTTGTACTTCACTTTTAAATTTCTGTCAGTTTCTCCATGATTCTAATTAGCAATTCCTGCTTTTCTGTTTCTGTGGCGTATAAATGTGATGTGACTCAGAGGCTGTTTCTTCTAGCCTCTGCCCACTAGGCTGAATGAGGACGCGTATTATCTTGCCACCAGGCACAGTAATCATATTGCTAAGGAAGGTAAAAAGTTAGTGATGGGGCGCAATTAAAACGGTATCTAATTAACTAGAGGCTTCGTAATTAACTTGCACCAAATAATCACATGTTCCTCAAACCACAATACTTGGCACAGTAACCGATTTCTTTCCTTGTATTTTGATTGACAAGTGAATCGCCGAGAAGACGCGAGAGCTCGAACATTTACAGCAAAAATAAACTTCTTTTTTTCAGCCCTTAAGTTGCAGTATGTCACTTTTACACATATGCCTTTTTGCATACTTGTTAAAACTGTCACTGCGTCATGACAACATGGTATGAGACAGTCTGTAAAAAGATTGCTGTCAATCATCGTAGGGTATGCGCTGCTCAGTGTGCTTATGGCAGAGTAACAACTTACCATTAGAGGAAAATGGTTTGTCTGCCGTCATCGTTGGTCTTGCTAGCTAGCTTGACAAGAGGCTAGCATGCTAGCCTGTACACAGCATGACTGACAGCACTAAGACCGTCTTCCTGGCTCTGAGTGGTCGTTTCTGACAGAGTTGTGTTTTTATGCAGGTAGCAGTAGGAGGCAGAAGAGCTTCATTTCTTCATATTTATCTGTCTCGTCTTATACTGTCAAAGCATAGACAGTTTTAACAAATATGTAAAGAAATATATTTTTAAAAATAAAAGTTGCAAATTGCAGCTTTAAGTGGTTCCAAGACTGTGGTAGCTAACAATAGCTACAACATATTTGCATTTAATTGATGAGCTTTTGCTGCTTCTGTAATCGATACACCACCTGCTTCAACTTCTACTGTCTAGTCAACAACCCTTAGAGGCATAATGACCCCCTACCAGACTGGAGTGCTTCTGGTCCGCTGAAAGTGAGGAAACAATAAAAGTTATAATGAAATGGGTGCACACTTTTGTTTTTTCTTTCTGCGATTGATTAATCAAAATGAACACATGAAAGGCACGCCTTCATAAAAACTCTTTAAATCTCAGTGTGAGAGAACTAGCATCGGACACTTTGAACATCCCAACCCGTTGGCATGTCCATGGGTTGCTTTTAAGCAACCCATGCCAACATGTTGCTTAGAAGTAGTGCCAGGAAAGGGAAATAAAAGTCTTTTCTGTTTTGCCATAACAAATGTAGCAATGTTGAACTTATTAATTTTACTTGGGCTTTAACTGGGACAATATGCTTTAGTCAGGTTAGACTAAGATTGAGCTTTTCAGTAGCAAATGCTGCATGTGAGTTTGATGTAAAGAAAAGGACATTTACGTGAAAAAGCATTTCGAATGAGTTTACTGTTGCTGTGGGTGTGTTTGAATGCATGGCATCATAAAAATCTCATGGCTGCTGGCAAAAACAGAATTTTGGTCATAATTCTCAATCTTCATGCCAATGTATGAAAGTGTTTTATTACTGTGGCTGGGTAAATATGACTCTAGTGTAAAAGCGCATTGAGCGGGTTAATAGAAAAGTGACTAGAAAAGCTACAGTACATTCAGTCCATTTAACATATGGCCATATTAACAAAGAAATGCTTCACCGGACACAAAATCAACCTTCTACATGGCGCGGTCTCTGTCCTGTTGACATAAATCCTCCACAACACCTGTGGAGTGAGCCGATGAGGAGGAGTGATGGTGAAAAATTCCTTTCTGTGTCCTCCGACCTTTTGAGAGATTATTGGAGACGACTTGGTGGCGTTATATTGGTAAAATGGTTCCTGGTGAGGTATTAACAGCAGAGATACCAATAATTCAGAAAGAAGCTGTTCCATTAAACACATTTCCTTTCCTGACTGAATAAACTTAATGAAATCTAATTATTTATTTCATTTTTTTTTAGTGTGAGATTATGCAACTGTCTCTTTTTTTCATACGTATGGATATTTCAACAACTTTGTGTAATAATTGATGGCGGGAAAGGGAGAAGTTAGTGGCTGCTGGCTGTGGTTGACGATCCAGAAGGCTGTGGAGCGAGTTTGTTCCTGGAGGAATCCAGGAAGTAACGTCCTGGTGAAGCAGAGAGAGGTACATTCAAGAATGGAGCACAGAAGAATGTTAGCATAACGCTACAAGGAAAACCATGGTGAGGTAGAGGTACCGATAACACTGAGGCATTGAAGAACAGGCAGCCACTTCGTCTTATTCAGACATTGATGCAAAGCAGGAAATAATGTCGTTTTATTTTAACGTAGTGTTATTTTCTAGCAGACCTTTTCTGTCAAGCAAAAGCTTGAGTCGCACCCAAACATCTTCAGTGCGTCTGGGACTCAAGGCAGTTGAAGCAACTGCTAACTAACTACTGTTAGTCCTTTGCTAGCTAGCTGGCCTGTTAGCCTTTTTGTCTGTGTAGTGGGAAGGTGCAAATTTATCAGCAGTTGGCTGGAAGACGTTTGTTTATGCCACTGGCTGACTTCTACTGCCAACCCATTCGAGGTTAGGAGCTAAAAAACTTTTTAAAATTAGCGCTATGGAGGTTAAAGCTGTAGAGAGCCATATGTAGTCTGAGAAACACAAAGCTGGGTCCAGAGTTTGAGCTGTGTTTGATTGTAATGCAGCATGTTCCTCCCACCATCCCCTATATTTATAGTTTTTTGTCCTTAATATCATTCAAGGTGGATTTACAAAAGGTCTTAAAAGTCTTAAATTTGACTTGCTGAAACCTGCATATAACCTGAATTTCTATATTTAGAAAATTTGTAAGTTTTCACCTCGTTTAGTCATGGAGTTCTCTGTTCAACTAAACATTTAATGAAAGTGTAATAGGTGAAACCAGCACTAATTACAGCTATGTAATCCAATTTTACTTATCATTTAGCAACTAATATGTAGTTGCTCTCATTAAATATTAATCTATCAGACCTCTATATGTTGCTGTTTTTTTAATTCTATTTTTTTTCCCTTTTTAAACAATAATCATTGCAGTTGAAAAACATACCCTTCCCAATTTGACTTGTATATAAATTTACACCTTAGTTTGTTATATTTGCAGTTGGTTTTAGCTTCATTGTGATATGGGTGAGTTAGGGTGAATAGCTCATTTCTTGTAACAGTTGCTCCTGTATCTTGAAACATATTTGCCTTACTGGAATGGCCTGTTGTTTTGTTTTCCTCTCTTTTTGGAGAGGATCAACATCAATTAGTGTCATATTTAAATCTCACTGAAACAAAATCATGGTTGACTAGTTAGAATCTTCTGGAAATGTAAAACTTAGAAATAAAGCTGTTTTAGCATTTAGGGGACAGGAATTGTTATGTGTTGGAATGATTGTGCCACTGGTGATTTTTTTAAATTAAATTATTTTGAGGAATGAATAAATGTACTTATTCAAAGGTTGGATGTTTAGATTACATTCCCAGTTTCAGAGACATTATAAACGCACAATGTGTTTTCTTCTATATGGGAAGTTGCCTGTGTGCCATTTGAAAGATGAATATGTAAACACCAGATTAAAAATTTATATATGTATATATACTCTATATAACTAAAATATTAGATTTCCACTGAACAATTTTCCTGATGCATATAGACATTTTCTCACTGTAGAGTTGCCATCCGCATATGTTCAGTAGGCGTACCCTGCTTGCTGTTGAGAACAGGGAAGCCAGTTTGCATGCTTGGTGCAGGACTGCTCTGCATTTTATCCCACTCAAAAATCTCTTTTTGTTTTCATTCTAATTGGTTGGAGGGTGACAGAAAGGAACAGATCCGTTCACAAGAGAACCACCTTTGTATCCTCAGCTAAGGCACCAATGAGTGCGGAGGCCTCTGTAGGTGACAAACGTATAAAAATGATACTGCAGTATTTTATACGCATATAATACGAATCTATAACCTGCAGGCTCTCTATCAACAGGCAGCGTGGGGAAGTACAGTGCACGCTGCCAGCGAGACCTTTAATTTATTTATTTTTTCGCTCTTCCCCCATTCAAGGAGACTTTTATAATTAAAGTTTGTGGAGCCGCAGTGCTTTGTGGGATCTTATTGAGAAGACTGTTGGCATGCAGAAATAATTATAATATGCAAATCCTCCTCCTGTTTGCTGAAACACCCCCTACCCCACCTTGATGAGATGTGACCAGAAATCCCCGGGGCCCACAGCCTGAGTTCAGGCGTCCGCTGGTGGGAGAGCGAACTGACACCGATGAACTCTGCCTGTCAATAATTATGCCTGCTCTCTGACAAGAGTCACACAAGGGCACCTAGCTGTGCTCTGCCAGCCCGCTCTAATTGGCATTTACAGCTTCCTGAGTGACAAAGTTGTGTCAAGAAAACACTCTTGCAGCTGAACGGCTATAGGCAGATGGGCTTTTCATTAGGTATAGACGACGGGCAACACTGTTTGTCAGAGAGTCACTTCAGAGTTACATTTCTACATACATTCCTAAAATAATGGCCAATGTCATTTTTTTTGCCAAAAGTGATTTTATATTTGAATAAAAATGACTAAAATTAATCAAATTAAAATTACAGAGAGGTGGTGATTTATTGGGAAAAATAACTTTTAGCAGAAAATGATTTGGGGTTTGGGGGATTGTTTTAAGAAGGTAACAATATGCAACAATGTCATTTTAACTTTATAGTGAAGCAGCCGCTAACGTAAATATTTTTCTGACAGTATGTGTGAATGCTTGTTAAAGTCTCAATTTTCTGTGTAGTGTGAAAAAATTAGATCACGATTAATAATCTCAACACTTGTTCCATGTTTGATGTTACATTCACCTGGTTTGGGATGAGAAGATGTGAGAGCGAAACAGAAACTCAAAACTCTTGAACAGATTTTGAAGCACAGATTTTCTCTGGTACATATATTTACTAAATATAAAGTTCAGCCTTTCGTGTATGATTTCCTTGAGATTTATGTACTTTTTTGCAAAACTTTGCAAAGAATTTGAAGGATCTCATGCTGCGAAGGTATCAGTCCAGACAAGAGCACAAAAATAAATACCTAAACCACTGCATAAATAACAATACCTAAAAGGTTTATTGAAGCTGATAAAAAGCCAAGACAAAAACATGGATGATGTTACAAACGCCTCTAAATTTTGCACAATTTTGAGCAAGAACAATCAAGTATTTGTTAGAAGTCTACTTGCTTATAACTACTTCACTCTCCATCAATCAGAAGGAGAGAACCGTCTCTATATTTCTATCAAAGCCTTCTAGAGAAACGCCTTCGTTACCTTTGTAGGTTTGATTAAATCCAAGATAATTTGTGGCGTCGGAAAAAGACCAATTTAATTCAAGAGATTGAAAACGTAGTTGGTTGAAATGTTTCTGCCTTTTAACTCTTCTGCTACATTAGGATTTTTAGGACCAAAAACTTAAACGCCTAAAAAAACAAACTCAGCAATGCTGATAAAGAAACCCTCAAAATGATCATCATGTTATCACAATGAGATCCACTAAAGACATATTATGTTTAAATTTTACTTCACAGATGATGGCACACTTTTTTAAATCTTTGTGCCACTTCAATTCCTGTGTTGGTCAATGCCCGTTTGGCGTTACGTTAATTCTGTCTTTTTAGTTTGCGTGCCCTAATTAAATTTCCAAAAAGTCTTAACGTGGTCTCGCACCACAAGCTTGCAACTGACGGGGTGAAGAAGCGCGCTCTCCTTCTCCCAGTGAACGCCACGATAAAGATTGACACCTGAACTCCTGTTTCGTTTTTTTTCTTTTTTATTCTTCAAGAGTTTCAAAGACGAGCCGCGACGCCTCCAGGTGCACGTCTTCCCGGATCTGTAACTCTGGATGCTATCCATTTGGAAGGCTGCGGCGGCAGAAAGCAGCTACAAAGTGATAAATAGAGACAGCAACTTTCACTTCCTGTTTGATTCCTGCTGGGTTCTTTTATTTTTAGGCATTTTTACTCCAGCTGCTTAATGTTTCCAGATTATTCCTGCTTTTATAATCTAACGAATCCCCGTTGTGATTATATGTGAACCAGTAGGAGCAGTGTTTTTTGTTGTTTTATTTTTTTTAAAAGATACAGCAGCTATCCTCCAGCACCAGTTTGAGCCAGAAAGTACAGCTAAAAGAGGCACGTGTAGCGTTAATTTATTCCCCCTTCTCTGTTCTGTCCTCTTGACAACTCACTTTGTTGTTGTGTGTGTGTGTGTGTGTGTGTGTGTGTGTGTGTGTGTGTGTGTGTGTGTGTGTGTGTGTGTGCGTGCGTGCGTGCGTGCATGCGTGTGTGTGTGTGCGCGCGCGCGCGTGCTCTTTTCTCTTGTGTATATGCGTGGGTAGCGTGTCTTAACGTACCGGCGTATGTGTGCTCTGTGTAAAAACATGCCTCGTTGGTGAAAATTTGCATTTTCATAGATAAAAGTGCATATTCTAGCTTTTTTTAAAATTGATAACAATGTGATGTGTTCAGAATTAGAGATCAAGAGAGTAATTTAGACACTTATGGATCTATTAGCATTCATTACATAATGCTAAGTTCTTGGTTTACTGGTAAACTTGGATTTTTACTTTGAAGAAAATAACAGAATGTAATATTCTATCAAGGTACAGTGAAGTATATTGATGCATTGCAAAGTAAATATGTTTTATTCCATTATTATCATTTCTCTCCATAAACATTGCCTGTTTTGTGTTTAAAGATGCGTCTATGACTTTTGAGAGAACTGGTAGACTATACAAGAATCTTTTCTACAGACGACCCCTTTTTGGCCAAAACATTTGTTTTTGTTAGCATATGTCACATGTTCGTTTTAAACTCTAAATGAATTAAATAAAATAAAAAGAAAAAAAGATGCACATTCCTGGGTGCAGCTGATTGCCTTAAAAACAGACATTTAGTTCAGATTCTGCTTCTGATAATTTGATTCATCACAACATATTTACACGTTAGATTTACGTTTTTTGATCAATTTACTGTGACCTTTTGTTTTTTTTTGTTTTTTGGGTTTTTTTTGACGAGCCAACTGTCTTCTGCGGAAAACCTTTACAGTCAGACGTAAAAGGAAAGATTGAGCTGTTTGGCCACAATAACAAGAAGAATGGACGGGTCAAGGTGAGGCTTTCGAACCTAAAAACATTGGCCCGGCTGTCAAGGAAGGTGATGGCAGCATGCTACCAATTCTGCATAGAAAAGTGGTCAGACATTCGACTGACTGGAAAAAAGCATTTGGTTTGTCTGTGTCTTGCTCAGTGGGGCTTTTCTGCAAATTATAAGCGATGTACGAATGTGTTTGAGGGTTTATTTACAGTATGTAAACTTCTTGTATACTACACTATTATTCTAAACTTGAATAAGTTTAGAATTGGACTTTTTTTGTTCTCGTTTAGCCCCTCCTGTAAATTAAGATATGTTGGGAGTTAGCTGTGCCAATAAGATCATCTTTTTGCTTTCCAAAAACATTGACCCAGACAGAACCTCCTTTTTTCCTTTCCGCAGACAGAATCTTTAACACCAACTTTAGTTGCTATTTCACAAAATTTGGATGGCTGCCTTAATCGACTGTACCTTTAAACTTTTATAACCGCCCTCCACATGCCTTATGTGAACACTTTTCTCCCTGACTTTTGGGGCTCAGAAGAGAGTTTCCTTCATAATACATATTCAATATGGCTCGGAGCAAAGATTACTGCATTCCCAGTTAATAAAGATGTGTCCGCGGTAAGTCCCGGGCAGAAAGAAACGCATGCCAAAGCCTGGTCTGTGACTCACATGAAGCTTTGTGAGGCTGGGGACTTTGTGAGATGTGGGTTTGCACTAATCTCAGTGATAGTAATTTCATGATTAGAATAAGTTATTACTGACATAATTCTATTAAATTTTAATTTATTACATGACTCAGGGCTTGACTCGGGTTTGGTACAGTAAGTCATTATTTCCAAATTAGGTTCTGGTTCTGTATTTTTTTCTCTCTCTCTGTTTTGGGCTTAATTCTGTGAGAGATCAAGAGAGTTAAGGAAAGAATCTAAACCAGTTTTTGTCACATGGGACAAAATCATCAAGGCAAAAAGACTTACAAGTAAATATTAATAATTTTAAAAATATGATATACACACACACACACTTCTATAGTGATATTTTTACCTACATAACAATAAACTAACTCTGCAAAACCTTAATTAAACAAACAAAGCAGTCATTTTTTTTTGCCCTTTTTTTGCCTTTTTTCATGCCTTTTGTTTTTTCAGGAAAGGCATGGAAACTATTAGGAAACATAATGACATTTTTGGAAGCATTCTTTATATGAAGAAAGGTATCCACCTTTTTGGGTTTTGATTGAAAAGAATAGGGAAAAATATGTTGTTTCTCAATGACAACAAAATGTGGGTCCCTCTTTCTTTGCTTTATCTAGCCAAGTTTAATAAAGTCTGCGCCAAAGTCTGTTTTTGAGCAAAAGTCACTGAATAGATTTGGTCCATGCAAGAGAATTGCAAAAAACTTGGCTATGTAGAGATGAAATACTTTGTATTTTATCTCTAAACGAAGGGTTGGCAGCACTGGTGGTGCACAATGGCTGTGGACAATGGATTCAGAGATGACTGAAACACCTGAGGCACCGAATTTGTATCATTCTTAAATGATGCAAATTCTTAAATTTGTATCGTTTCGAAAATGCCCTCTGGGCCACATATAGTACAACCCTGCTCCACATTTTCTGGAGAATACACACAAAGACTGCGGTGCTACTAATGCTAGTCATGCTAACCTTGCTAGTCAAGCTCAGGCTAATATACAATTCTAAAAACTGTGTAAAACCCAGTTTTCACCTGAACGCCCTCTAACACACGTGAAGTGATGTTGCCTCTGCTCTTTAAATAATTAATAACTACTCTGGACAGGAAGGAAAGGCTAAACCTATTCTCAATGCTGNTTTTGACGAGCCAACTGTCTTCTGCGGAAAACCTTTACGGTCAGACGTAAAAGGAAAGATTGAGCTGTTTGGCCACAATAACAAGAAGAATGGACGGGTCAAGGTGAGGCTTTCGAACCTAAAAACATTGGCCCGGCTGTCAAGGAAGGTGATGGCAGCATGCTACCAATTCTGCATAGAAAAGTGGTCAGACATTCGGCTGACTGGAAAAAAGCATTTGGTTTGTCTGTCTTGCTCAGTGGGGCTTTTCTGCAAATTATAAGCGATGTACGAATGTGTTTGAGGGTTTATTTACAGTTTGTAAACTTCTGGTATACTACACTATTATTCTAAACTTGAAGAAGTTTAGAATTGGACTTTTTTTGCTCTCGTTTAGCCCCTCCTGTAAATTAAGATATGTTGGGAGTTAGCTGTGCCAATAAGATCATCTTTTTGCTTTCCAAAAACATTGACCCAGACAGAACCTCCTTTTTTCCTTTCCGCAGACAGAATCTTTAACACCAACTTTAGTTGCTATTTCACAAAATTTGGATGGCTGCCTTAATCGACTGTACCTTTAAACTTTTATAACCGCCCTCCACATGCCTTATGTGAACACTTTTCTCCCTGACTTTTGGGGCTCAGAAGAGAGTTTCCTTCATAATACATATTCAATATGGCTCGGAGCAAAGATTACTGCATTCCCAGTTAATAAAGATGTGTCCGCGGTAAGTCCCGGGCAGAAAGAAACGCATGCCAAAGCCTGGTCTGTGACTCACATGAAGCTTTGTGAGGCTGGGGACTTTGTGAGATGTGGGTTTGCACTAATCTCAGTGATAGTAATTTCATGATTAGAATAAGTTATTACTGACATAATTCTATTAAATTTTAATTTATTACATGACTCAGGGCTTGACTCGGGTTTGGTACAGTAAGTCATTATTTCCAAATTAGGTTCTGGTTCTGTATTTTTTTCTCTCTCTCTGTTTTGGGCTTAATTCTGTGAGAGATCAAGAGAGTTAAGGAAAGAATCTAAACCAGTTTTTGTCACATGGGACAAAATCATCAAGGCAAAAAGACTTACAAGTAAATATTAATAATTTTAAAAATATGATATACACACACACACACTTCTATAGTGATATTTTTACCTACATAACAATAAACTAACTCTGCAAAACCTTAATTAAACAAACAAAGCAGTCATTTTTTTTTGCCCTTTTTTTGCCTTTTTTCATGCCTTTTGTTTTTTCAGGAAAGGCATGGAAACTATTAGGAAACATAATGACATTTTTGGAAGCATTCTTTATATGAAGAAAGGTATCCACCTTTTTGGGTTTTGATTGAAAAGAATAGGGAAAAATATGTTGTTTCTCAATGACAACAAAATGTGGGTCCCTCTTTCTTTGCTTTATCTAGCCACGTTTAATAAAGTCTGCGCCAAAGTCTGTTTTTGAGCAAAAGTCACTGAATAGATGTGGTCCACGCAAGAGAATTGCAAAAAACTTGGCTATGTAGAGATGAAATACTTTGTATTTTATCTCTAAACGAAGGGTTGGCAGCACTGGTGGTGCACAATGGCTGTGGACAATGGATTCAGAGATGACTGAAACACCTGAGGCACCGAATTTGTATAATTCTTAAATGATGCAAATTCTTAAATTTGTATCGTTTCGAAAATGCCCTCTGGGCCACATATAGTACAACCCTGCTCCACATTTTCTGGAGAATACACACAAAGACTGCGGTGCTACTAATGCTAGTCATGCTAACCTTGCTAGTCAAGCTAAGGCTAATATACAATACTAAAAACTGTGTAAAACCCAGTTTTCACCTGAACGCCCTCTAACACACGTGAAGTGATGTTGCCTCTGCTCTTTAAATAATTAATAACTACTCTGGACAGGAAGGAAAGGCTAAACCTATTCTCAATGCTGTTCTTTTCTCTTTTCTCTACAGTTTCTAAAGAGAAACCAGAATCAGCTGAAATCAGTGCCAACAGGTCAAAGCTTACCAAAAAGTCATCAACTGATAGTTTTTGTCTCGGGTTCGTGAGGATAGAAGCCGCATTCTTCAGTCAGTTCTCAATACATTTAATTATCCACATGGTGAAGGAAACAAAATGTACCAGGGCCAAACTGTCAAAGTAGTACATTAGTAATTACTTATGTATAAAAGACAGAGTGAAAGGGGCGAAACAAAAGATGTATATGACTTACTGATTTTTAATTACTTTCCCTGTGGAGCCGTCATCAGAGTGAGCATCATCTTCCCAAAGCTCCTAGTTTTCTCATTCTCCCTACTGTATTTAAATGAAGGTATTTTATATGCGTTTGTTTTTCCACCCACGAAAGCAAACCTATAATTCAGAAAGAGTTATGACTCACCACTGTCCATAGGTAGACCTGCTTAGCTCCCATCTCCTCCACATTCAGATTTATTTACTAAATCAGAGGCACATTATAGGTTAAATAAGTATATGGAGATGTAACTTTTGTAAAACTTGCTTGAAATTTATACAAGCAGATGGTGAATGTATAGGTGTTTTATAGTAGGTTTAAAAAAGAATCACATTCACGTTCCATGCTTGTCAGCTTTTACTGTAGATAAAGTTTAGAAGACTTTTATCTTGCTCTGGATAGCATCCATTTCTGAAATATTTTGAGAAGTGTCAGAGGGTGCATTCACACCAGTCCTGTTTACTCCGCTTTAATCAAAATCTGATTCGTTTGTCTAAAAATTCTGTTTGTGGAAGTGTGAAAGCACAATCAAACTCTGATGCGGACCAAAAAAAAAAACTCGAACCGTGATCCGCCTAAAAACCTCGGCCTCGGTTTGGGTGAAGTGAACTCTGCTACAGTTCGAATGCATGTGTGAAAGTCAAACGGACCGGAGACCACTCCAAAAGCAGGAAGCGACCCGTAGCAAAGGGCATTCTGGGTAAACACGACCAAGACAAATGCTTTAGTGCTAGCTAGAAGTAGATTGTGGTCTTTCGCCAAAGACGAGAGAGAAATCGTACCGCTAAAATTTGACGCCACTCCATCTTTTGTTACATTTCGTGAAGAAGGAAGTCGTCCTCTTAAGATGTTTTCATGTTGGTTCCATTAGCACCATTGCGTCGTTTGACGCTGTGAAAGCGAACCACACCAGCTGAAAACATAGCAAAGGTTGCAACCGAGTCTACCAGACTATCAGATGTGAAAAGCTGTTAAAATTTGAATAACGTGGTTATTCGTGTTAATCCTGGGGTTTTAACTCTAACAAGATAACTAAGGTCAAAAACCCTCTGAAAACCATATGTTATTTTATTATAAAAGAGTTCTGAAGAATGGTTTATCTTTTTCTCACTTAAAAGGTGGTATGAGGTTTTGATGACCAGAAGGAAAGAGACTTTTCCTCTGTTCTTATTCTGCCTGTTTTTTTTTTTCCCTCTTTACTTTACAATATCAGGAGACACATTTTAATAAAGACTTCCTGAGGTTTGCCAACTTAGCCACTGCAGGCTAATCAGAGCATAATGAGCCTTGCAGGAGAAAGGCCCTGAAGCTATAGCTATTTCAGACTTATAAGTGGATAATACAGTGCAAAAGAAATATCCCTAATTTCTTCCTGTAGACTTTGTTGTAATATTTATAAAAGCGGTCTTGGCCAAGAGTTCATCTGGTTTTCTGAAGGTTTTACCTTTTTTAGTTTTTACTTTGGATTTTCAATCCGTGAGTCCTTATACGTGGAGGAACCTTGAAAACTTACAAAAGAGGAAATGTTTGCCCTCTAAACTTCATCTCCTAAAAATGAATTTGTGTGTTGAAAATAAAACCAAAAATGGGCTCCAGCAAAGACCTGAAGCAGGACCTGAGCGATGCGTCACCCTGCAGTCGATCTTCCACTCTGTCAGTTTTTTGTAAATAGCAAAAAAGAAGTCCAGCAAAAGTATTCACACCTCTGAACCCCTTTTAATATGTTTCATCTTGAAACTCCAAGGCATTTCATTGATGCTCTATGTAATAGACCAGCAGTGACACAATTCAGGGGTGGAAAGAAAATAAAAATATATTTTTTGTTTCTTTCATAACCAGATTTTACCAAAGTTACAGCTCCAGGTAATTTGCAGGTAAGCAATTAATCGCATGATTAATTAAAATGAGAAGTACTTTCCATTCTGATTTTCAAGATTTTTTGAAGGGCAATTTTTCAGACTTTATGGTCTATCTTATTTGTTGTGTTTGGTTTTTATTTATCGTTTTTGGTTGTTGAATTTTATTTTGGATCGTTAAGATGATTTGCAGTTCCTGTACTAGGTGTTCTCTATGCAGGGTTTATTAGCCTGTGGGTGTGTGAACTTGCAGTTTTATGCCATTATCAATATTTCACTTGAAAATGGTCTGAAAATAACAATACCATCATTTATCACAACATTTTCTGGGACAGAACCTTTAAGTACAAAAAAATTTGATAAAATGATAGGCCGTGCTGCAGCTGTAAGTCCATCTGCAGATGAACATTTTTGCCCGTTCCACTTTGATAAACAGCTCTAGGCCAATCAGATTGCATGCCCCAACCACATCTCTCAAGCCCAGTCACAGAATCAGGTCTGGACTTTGACTGAAGTTCACAGACCCAAGACTTTTGCAGTTTTTTTCCAGTCTTGTCCTGTATTTGGCTTCATCTTTTTGCGTTTAGAAGCAGACACAGACTAGTAGATGCAGCTTCTCCTTGATGCACAACTAAAAAGAGCAAAGTCCAGAAAAATCAACATCAAGGTGAAATATTCACAAGTTATACATTGTGCATGCAAAATATTTTTGTAAGATTTACAGAGGCAGCGTTGATCTGAACGTCCCACACACACACAAACACACACAATCGTCCTCAACTTGTGTTTTTCTCATCCTCCCCCATCTGGAAACCTTAATCTGTTGACAAATCCAGGGTCAGTTGGACATTCTTATTCTATTTGTGTTTTTATTAAAAGAGATTCTTTTGTGTTTTTTCTTACTAATGTTTTGTTTTAGAGTTTTTTTATCCTTTGTCATTGCATTTTTTTTATTTTTTTTTTTTGTGAAAGGTGATATTTAACTTAAATGAACCAATTTATTTCCAAAGACTGTAGACATCATGGAACTCCCAGCCCAACATGGTCACAGAACCTTTAAGTACAAAAAAGATTTTAAAAATGAAATGAAAACATCTTTCTCTAATTCTTTACATCTTTTATCCATCTTAATTTGTGTTTGGTATCAATTAAAATGTTTAATCAAGTTAATTGCAGGGTCAGTGATTAATTGATTGCAATTAATCACATTCGAAAACCATATATTGACCAAAAAAAGGCAGTATTTTCAATTAAAAAAAAAACATTTTTTCAGCTAATTTATTGAATGAATAGACATGAGCTCAACAACAAACATATTTATTGTTTTTAATCTGTTATTTAGGTTATTCAACCGTCAGATTTGTTCAAAAATCTACTATCTATTCAACTTTCAGTTGTTTCATGAAGTCTTGATAAGTCATGTAACTACTTTGAAAAAAAAATACTTTTTTAGAAATAATTGTGGATGTTGACATTAGCTTTATGTGCTGCTGTGACATGTTTTGTTTTGAGGTGGTGTTTTAGACTCGCACATCTTCGCCGATAGGCCAGCTCCTTTTTGCACAACTTACACACAACAAGTTTTTTACAGGGTCCCTTAAATTTGTATATGTGAAACAACAATGAACCCGCAGTGGGCCAAGAGAGGTGGCTTTGTTGTCCATCGCTGTTGTTTGCAGATGTTACTTGTGCGCGCGCTCTGCGGGAATACCAGAAACGTGTGAATACTACGGTTCCAGCCAGAACCTTTGTGTGTTTAACAAAAAATAATTGTAATTAATTAATACATTAATAATTAATACACACCCAATATAACAAGGAAGCGTCATAGCAACACACATGCTTCATTTGCCTAACATGGGTTAATATTTCACATTATTCCCCTGATTTTCTTCATGTTTTCATCAACATAAAACATTTATTTAGAGATACACCAAGAAACATGGCAAGGCAAGAAAAAGTGTAAATGCAACACTAGAAAATTCCAGCAGAAATTTTGAGGGGCCTGCCACCTGTGCCCATCCCTTTAAACCCAGCATTTCAAATTTGTCATGAAAAATAGATATAAGCAATTCTGACATACTTAACCCAACACTAATACACAGTAGCTGTGAATATTGTCAGGTATATTATGATATTTGTGTCTATTGAAAAGCGAG
>NW_006800002.1:1095837-1146789 GCF_000485575.1 Poecilia formosa
TGAACCAATTTATTTCCAAAGACTGTAGACATCATGGAACTCCCAGCCCAACATGGTCACAGAACCTTTAAGTACAAAAAAGATTTTAAAAATGAGATGATAATTCTCACATAATTCTCCTTATTTTCTTCATGTTTTCATCAACATAAAACATGTATTTAGAGATACACCAAGAAACATGGCAAGGCAAGAAAAAGTTTAAATGCAACATAAAATTAGTTTGGATAAAATTGTTTGTTTGCATGTTTTTCTGATGACTAGCTCTGCTTTGCCTGACTAGCAGATTCACACAAAACAGTAAGTTTATTTCTTTTTTTATTTCTTTTACAGGTTTTACACATTAGCTAATTGTACAAGGAGCCTTTTTGTTGTGACACCGTCTGTAGCAGTTTGTTTCACTGCTCTGTATGCTTGTGGGTGTTTGGCTTGTGTCACTATATAAATTGTTAAAAATGACTGTACTTCCTCGGGAAACTTAGGAAGGCCGAGCCCTGTTGCGACGCGTTTTGTTTTTAATTGCGCAGAGGAGTGACAACAAAAGCATCCACACTGGAGATGGAACAAACCTGGCTCCGGTGGTGCGCGGCCCGAGACAGGAAGCTCCAGCAGCGAGTAATTACGACTGCCCAGAACATTACCGGGGGCCCGTGAAGCAAACATCAATTATATCAGCGAGGTCATGTGTCTCTGCAGAGCCCAAAGGGCGCTGAGAGACAAAAGCCACTCCAGCTACGGTCTCTCCACCCAGCTGCTGTTTGATAAACCATAAAGACTTGACCACAGCCCTAACAGCGAACTGTATTTCCTGAAGCTGTAAAGGCAATTTCCTTTTAAACTAAGCGTGCTTTTATTGTTGTTGTTGTTTTTCATTTTCATTTTTAGCATTAATAATTTTCTTGACTTGCAGGGCTTTGCAAAAGTATTGACACCCCAACCTCACAGTGTTATTAGAGTTTTATGTGATAAAACCAAAGTCCCCTTGGGTCTAAGTGGCTCCCCCCCAAAAAAGCTTATTTGTATTCATTTTTATGTATTTCAATTTCTAAAGACTTGACATTCCCTCCAAAGTTGGGAATCCACGTTGGCGCATGTGTGGGCAAACAGCCAAACTACTGTCATAAATATTAGATCATTTTCTCTCCATACAAATTAACTAGCAAGTGACTATTTCAACTATTTCAGACATTGTTCCCTGTATCATAAACCAGGATGTGGGGGTCGGACTTACTGGGTCGGGCTCGGAACCCACTGATAACTGCTCGTAGTTCTAGTTTGATTTGAGTTGGACAAGAGAAACATCTGATACCTCCAAGACTGGAAACTGAGGAACAAAGTTAGTAGGCCACCCCTGGCGTAGGGTTATTTTTCTCTGGCAAAGGCTTTCTTTGGATGAATGTTTTACTTCCACTTCACAATTGTGTGCTGCTCAGTGTAGGATTAGCACATAAATTCAGAATGAAACAATAGTTGCAGCATGATATGAATGCACTGCAGCTCCTGAAAACAGACAAACAACGCAGACACAAACTTGAAATTGTGTCTGAATGTCATTTATTTGAAAGATTTTGTTCCCTAATAATGACCCTCAACTCTGGTTCATTTTGCCTGTTTTCCAGTTATTGGATTTAGTGACCGGCACTAATATCGAGCAATAAACCGAACGTGAGGTAGAGCTGCCCTTTTCCTTTAACTCATTTGGCCATTTATACATCTATTCACGTCAACGTCAAGCCTGCTTTGAACCCATTAGGGCTGGAGTTTCGCTTTTTGAGCAGCTCGTCTTCATCTTAATGCAATTCAAAGACCTACATTTTGAACGAGAGTTGCTGTGGCAACAAAGTTTCCCCCCCCCTCTCCCGGAGACACGGAGAGCTCAGTAGAGTATCCTTGATGGTGTGGCGGAAAGTGCTCAGGCACAGATGGTCCTGTGAGAAACCACGAGCCTCGTGTCCTAGTTGGCGTCGGAATACTAACGCGATCGAGCAAGGTCACTAATGTGTCGAGGTTTAACACAGCTTAACCAGCTCTTACGAAGGCAGTCTAATGCGCAGAAAGGATGAGGTAGACTCCAGTTCCCCAAGTCTCGCTCACTCTGTCACACTTTGCTGCCAGCGGTAAAACGCGTCGCAAATAAATTTATTCTAAAGGGGGTGGCTCATAAATCATCCAATACCAATAGTGTGTTTCATTTGCACGAGGCTTAATCTCACAATATTTGTAGCTGATTTCAGAAAACAACTGTGTGTGTGTGTGTATATATATGCGTGTTGCAGTCCACTGGTGTAGTTTAAGAAAGTTACATCTCAATGAGTCCGAGTAAGGTGAGAGAAAAGTGCACACACATAAATCCAAGAAGAGGTCTGCCTCCAGTTTCTCTCTCAACACTAATGGTCAAGAGAAATGTGGGCTGAAGTTGAGCCAGTGCTGCCAGCATTGACTAAATTTGATCAGCAGTCTTTGATAAAACTCTTCCACCAGCCTGAACCTGTGTTTCAAGCTGTTCCGCCGGCCTTAGATAATGATATCATAGGAGCCCAGATTTTAATGAGAGCTCTGATTGGGTGGCAGTATTTCATGGCTAACAAGATGCCCTGTTGTCTGTCTGTTAGTTACCATCCAGTCTGCAGTGTGTTGTAGCATGCGTACGCACATGAATGTGTGTGTGTGTGTGTGTGTGTGAGTGCAGCAGCGTCTCGCGAATTCAATTTAGGTCAGAGTCAAATGATAGCAAAGCACTTGGAGTCTTATTTGTCTCACTGCATCATCAGATTGTTTTTTTTTTTTCTTAATAGAGACAACACATGAAAGAGGGAAGGAAAACTGGCCGACGCCAACTTTTTAATGAAATTTGATATGTGACATTTAAAATGCCGCATGAGTCATGCAGCAAGAATTCAAATCATGTTCAGAGCTACTGACAATCTGTGCATTCATTACTATTGCTTTGACTCCTTCAGTGTGCTGGACATAATTGATAGCACTTCTGGAAAAGGGATGTAAAAGTAATACGTTTTTTTTACCTACTTATCCTTGAAGGATAAAGGGGGGCTGATGCCAGTCTCCAACAGTCATTGGGTGAAGCTGTGAAAAATCATCCCTTTCATTTGCGTACATTTATTCAGGGAGGAAAAACGTTCAATGAATGAAATGACTTATCACTAATGGGCACAATCTTTGATAACTTTGCTATCAGTACTTTTTACAACTACCTTTAGCCAAAAGGACAGAATTCAGTTTTCTCTCAAGATGATTTCCCATCTTGGAGCATTCCTCTTAACCCTTGCATGCAGAAATGGGGTCCAACCGACCCCACACACATAAAACTTGTATCATTTGCCATAGTCCTCGACGTTTGCCTCAGTCCTCATACACACAAGGGTTAACATCAACCTTTGTAGATCAGTGGTTTCCCAACCGTTGGGTTAATGACCAGAACCAGTGGTTAGGGTCCTTTGGTAACAATCGTTGGCATAACACTCGTTCTTTCTCACTGATCCACTCCAAACATACCTGAGGAGCAGCAGTATGACCTAACAGAGATTATCCTTACACACAACGCCAAAGTTTACAAAACCTTGATAGGACTATAGTAGAGTTGCACAATATTAGAAAAATTTGACCAGTGGAAATTACATCACATTGAGCAGTCCTGTACATCAGCAGGGGTGAACTGATGCATGCATTAAAACATCCCCAGTCCAGTGGCTCCATTTTGTTCCCCCAAAAAGTTTACTACAACTTCATAATTTTCAAATACTTGAGTGTTATTTTCATAAAAATCCAAAAAAATGTATACAACTCACCTGATATGGATCTATCACTTTTATATAAAGCATAATGTCAGCAAAACACACATTTTAAAAAAAGAAACAAAAAATCTGTGGGGCCCCGGCAAGCCCTTTGTACAGTCTGACCCAACCAAGTGAGCATTAGCACCTCACTTAATAAAAAGAAGGTACATCAAGTCTGTGTATTAAATGCAATGAAAGTCCAATGGAATCAATATATTGATACAAAAGTTGCAAGCATTGCACTTAAAATATTATGTTCTACCAAATATTGCACCTAAGCGGTCCTTCCCCAGCAAAATCCAGTATAAGGACCAGGATAAACCGTGCTGCCCCACCAGGAATCACAGCTGGAGCAGGACCACAACACAACCAGGCCATGAGGACACCCAGCGGGCTGCAGGGAACCTGCACATACTTCTCTGCTTTTGTTGACTTTGCCCACACCACTTGAACGTGAAATTTTATCCAACATGCAGGTGAAGAACATGCTTCAACAAAGGACTGTGCGGTGTTTTATGAGGTGACCACGCATGTGGCGTGAGGTTCTTTGGTTTGTCTCACGTCAAACCAAAATAAAGTGTTGGTCATTAAAGAGCTCCATCTGGTCTGACTACCGTTTAGCAAACATAATTTTTACATGTCTGTGAATAAAAAGGCTGTAAAATTACGGCACATAAGTGACACA
This sequence comes from Poecilia formosa, assembly GCF_000485575.1. NCBI lineage: Eukaryota > Metazoa > Chordata > Actinopteri > Cyprinodontiformes > Poeciliidae > Poecilia > Poecilia formosa. The sequence goes on from NW_006800002.1 coordinate 1,100,314, forward strand.
AATCCTGAAAGACGCACAGAAAATCCTTAGACAACTCCTCCTCGGTCAATTAGAATAATTATACTGAACATGGCTTCAGATTGGCACTTCAGACCTGGAAGAGGAGGAGAAAAAAAATCACCTTGTGAGATTAGATGGAGTGGCAGGCTGCAGAAGCCCATGTGTCAGGCTGCTGCAAACCTAGACAGGAGAAGTAAGTTGGCATCTCTCTACCTAATCAGCATCAACGGGCTCTCACATCAGCAATCAAGCTTAAGGCATTTGCAGTTGAGGTCTATGCCAAAGAGGCTAACGCGACTGGCAAAATGGCATCTGTTTATGTGCCATGTGTTGCTCCTGCAACCAAGGATCACTCCTTAACCCCTGGTCACCAGGGGCGCGTTCTTTCACAGGCTGAGATCGATACCTCTAAAGGGGGAATCAGGGAATCAGAACATCCCTAAAAACCCGAGAATCATCTAGAAAGTCCTTCAAGAGACGGATTCGAATCAACTCCTGCTCGCTTTGTTTTCACCTTTGCTTTTTGTTGTTCTGATTTACATGACAGGTTGCTGTCTAATTTCTCGCAGCACCGGCAGCGGAACATGAAAAGGTTATAAAAATCCTCCAGCTCTGTTTGACAAGTGCCTTTTTTTTCCTGCTTTAATTCCTCCAGCCCGATGTGAAACGCAGTCTGGGGAAAAACAAATACACTTTGTTAGATGATGGTATGGTTGCCTATTATAGGCACTGTGATCACTCAAGCTGTTATATTATATGGTGGTGATGCAGCTCCAAAAAAAGGGAAAAAAAGCAAAAACATTCTGTTATTTCCATTAAAAAGGCTTGCAGAGGCTTCTTACCGAGCAGGCCCAGCCTTTCATCATCTCAGGTGCCATTATTTCAGCAAAGCTCTATTTCATTTTGTGATTGATGGTTCCCTGGCAGTCTCAGCAATCTTGGTCAGACTCTGGATGTTTGCAGCAGGCTCTCATAAAAGGCTATGATGCTATTTATTAATTCAAAGATCTCTTCTTTTTTTTTTTTTTTTTACTCACCGTCTCTCTTATTTTTATTTTTTTCTCCTCTGTTTGCCTCTCACACAGTGCCTGGAAAATAATCACCAATGGACCGGCTGGTTGTGTGCGTGCTGCTGTGTGCAGCTCTGGTGAAAGGCTACAGCTCCTGCCCCGGCCGCTGCATCTGCCAGCACCTCTCGCCCACTCTGACTCTGCTCTGCGCCAAGACCGGCTTGCTGTTCGTGCCCCCCACAATCGACCGCAAGACCGTGGAGCTGCGGCTCACTGACAACTTCATCACCATTATTCGTAAGAAGGACTTCCTCAACATGACCAGCCTGGTCCACCTCACCTTATCCCGCAACACCATCAGCCAGATCGTGCCCCACGCCTTCCTGGGCCTGCGCTCGCTCCGGGCACTGCACATGGACGGGAATCGGCTCAGCGTCATAAAGAGCGATCACTTTAAAGGCCTCGTCAACCTGCGGCACCTCATCCTCGGGAACAACCAGATCCACCAGGTGGCCTCGACCTCCTTCGACGAGTTTGTCGCCACCATCGAGGACTTGGATCTGTCCAACAACAATCTGCGCAGCCTTCCCTGGGAGGCCATAGCCAGAATGACTAACATTAACACGCTCACCTTGGACCATAACCTTATTGACTACATAGAAGCGGGGACTTTCACTTTGCTCACCAAGCTGGTCCGCCTGGACATGACTTCTAACCGGCTGCAGAAGCTTCCGCCGGACAGCCTGTTCCAGCACGCCCAGGTTCTGTCCGACGCCAAGGGCTCCAGCTCGTCCACACTGGTGGTGAGCTTTGGCGGGAATCCCTTCCACTGCAACTGTGAGCTGCTGTGGCTGCGCCGGCTGACGCGGGAGGACGACTTGGAGACCTGCGCCTCGCCGGAGCACCTCATGGACAAATATTTCTGGTCGATACAGGAGGAGGAGTTCATCTGCGAGCCCCCACTGATCACCAAGCACTACTCCTCTAAGCCCTATGTGATGGAGGGCCAGGGTGTGACTCTAAAGTGCAAAGCCATGGGGGATCCAGATCCAGACATTCACTGGAGGTCACCGGACGGCAAGCTGGTGCACAACAACTCGCGCACCATCCTGTATGACAACGGCACCCTTGACATTCTCATCACCACGCTGAAGGACAGCGGGTCGTTCAACTGCGTGGCGTCCAATGCTGCCGGCATCGCCACGGCCGCCGTGGAGATCAGCATGATCCCCTTACCCTTGTTTGTGAACAACACCGGCCATATGCGCGAGGACCCCGGCCTCTCCGACATCACCACTTCCTCCAAAGCTGGCAACGACACAAAAGGCTACGACAAGCAGGACAAGAGGGTCCTGGTCACGGAGCTGACCTCGTCCTCTGCCGTGATCCGCTGGCCGTCTGAACGCCACATCCCCGGGATCAGGATGTACCAGATTCAGTACAACAGCACTGCAGATGATACTTTGGTGTACAGGTAAGCCAGGGTGGAGGCAGGATGGGCAGCGAGAGAAAAGTGTGTTCCAGTAGACCAGTGCTTCTCAGTTCTGGTCCTCGGGGACCACCGCCCTGCGTATTTTAGATTCTTCTGTTCCAGAACACCTGATTCAAATGATTGACCTCCTCCGCATGCCATCTAGTGCTGCAGAACCTTATAAATCACCCACTTATTCAAATCAGGTGTGTGGCAGAAGGGAAACCAGCTAAAACATGCGGAGTAGCCGTCCCTGAGGACCTGAGTTGAGAAACATTGCAGAAGACATTTGGAGTTGGAGTCCCCAAAATTATTTAACAATGTTTAGATCTATTCAGGGTCACTCATTAACGAAGTAAGGAGAGAATAAGTCTAAAACTCTTGGAGAGCAACTATAGTAAAAAGAAAAAAACCTCAAGTGGCATCAGATTGATTCAGTTTATTCCCCACATTGGCTCCAAAACTGAGTGAATTGTTGCAAACATTGCATTGCAAGTCCAAGTACCCCAAAGAGCCAAACGGTCTTAATCAGCATCATTAGAATGTAATATGACAGCAACAATAGCACAATAAGTATTTCACTCCATGTAACTGTATCATTAGAAAGGGTTGGAAAATAATTGGCTGCAGCACAGAAAGAAATTAGAAAAACTCTGTAAAGCTGAGGTTTGTCGTAGAGGATTCACATCATTTGCTTATTGCAAATTGAAAACAGAACTAACACATTACAGTAACAAGTTAAAACAATGAAAGAACAGACTGGCTTTGAGAGAATTAATAAGCTTTAGGTTGACAAATTGCTTTTTTTTTTTTTCTTTGGTATTGTTCTCTCTCTAATGCCCAAAAGGTTACAAATTACAGCTTAAACCTTTAATATTTTTGCTTTCTGAGTTGGATATGAAAAGCATATAAGCTGCACAAATACCAAAGATAAGATCCAATAGTAAATGTTTTTCTTTGTCACATTCAAGCTTAGACTTTTTTTTTTTAACATATTAAAATATTGCACGCACCAGTATCGGAAGGCCAAACCACTTTTTGGTACAACAAAAGTTGTACAGTTTTTGATGTATGGCTTCATGCTTCAAGCAGCTTTCTAAATTGCTTGATTTGAGAAAATATGGAAAATTTATAAATGTCTGTTTTCAAGTTTTGACACATATTTTCAGATGAAAATATGTTCCTCAATCTCAAGTCTTTTTTTTTTTTTTTTTACCTGTATTTAGTTTCAGCCACTGTAGTCTGAATTATGGCTTTTTTTTCTGTTCCTGTAAAAAAAAAAATGCTGATGATGTTGCCCCATCATATTTCAGAATCTAGATGTGTTATTGGCTTTAACTCTAATAATTTATTAGTTCAGCTCTATCTACCAATAAGGTGACTTCTGAAGGCATCTTGCTGCATTTAATTTTATTCAGTAAAGAAGTAAAAAGTAAATAAGGCTAAATGCACAACATATTTTTTCCCCGTTTTTATTTGTAAAAAAAAAAAACTTGGAACGTTTTCCTTCCACTTCCCTGCTGTGCTCAACGTATTGTTGATCTATCATATGTAATCCCAGAAATAAAAAAAATTAAAAAAACACTTATGTGTGTAGTTGTAACATGACAAACTGTGATAATGTTCAATGGGTGGGAATACTTTTGCTAGGCAGTGTAATTACCAAAGTACAACACAGGCACTTAAAATTCAGACCCAAGTGTTTGCAATTAGCTGCGACTAAATTATAGGATTAAAACGACTTTGAAGAACAACACCATGTTAATACAGAATCCTAATTTCTTTCTGCAGTCTAAATGTGAGTGCATTGCTAATGTTTAGTCATAGTAAAAAAAAAAAAAAAAGTATGCACAGTTGAATTTCATAGTAGACAGGATAAAACTGAAAATTGAATAGCTTTTAGTGTCGGCTTACAAAGGCTTATGCTGGTATAGAAATATCTCTCTCCCTTAAACATGGGGCTGAAAGTACCAATAGAAAGTCTTTTGATTAAGCTTCATGTGTTCCTTTTAAATTCTGTGACACAAATTTACTGTATTTCAGGATTTCATTTTGGCAGAGCAAACTAATAATACTGGTTTACATGCTTTCATTCGCTCCCCCTTTTTTTTTTTTTTTTTTTTTAGCTTTTATCAGGTATAATGAGTAGCTCTCTTGTATAATTTTCTCATTCAGTTTCAGCATGGAGCTGAGTGTTATTTTGTCTTTAGGTGGTACATTATTACCCACCAAATGATAACCATCAAAGTCCGCCTTTAGGGAAAAGGAACAGGCTTCTAATTATATTAACGGCAACGTTGACCCGAAGACAATGCCTTTCTCCTGCGTATTTAGCGTAATCTTGCACTTGACCTTAGGTAATCACACAACAAAACACCCTCTTCCCAGCGCTCATCACTTGTCCTGCAGCCTGCAGCTGTTGTAGGGAGAGAATAAAGCGTTTTTAATACTTTAACACCTTTGCTTTCATTTTACAAACAAGCCTGAAAGAGCGTATGTTATTTTCTCATGCAATGCCTTGCCAAAGTATTCATAACCCTTTAACTTTTTCACATTTTGTCACGTAACAACCACAAGTTTCAGTATGTTCTGTTGGGATTTTGTTGCAAATTATGGTTAGGTGGAAGGAAAGTCCCCATTACTCTGATACCCCTAACGGAAATCCCTCAAAAGTTTTCAAAGAGCTCAAATAACACAGCGGTCCAGATCAGGAATGAAGATGTGGAAAAGTTTAATGTAGGGTTATTGAACAATGTCACCAGATTTCAACATAGCACTTCAGTCCAACCAAACCAGATGCCCGTGTTAACTCTGACGGTACTGTTAGTTTTGAACACCACAAATCTGACCTTAATGGAAGGGTGGAAAGAAAAAAAAGTCATAGTCAAAAGGAAGTGATTAGAAGCTTCCATCTACAAAAAACATTCTCTGGTCATGTGAGACAAAAAAAATTAATATTTTGACCTTTGCACAAAACACCATGTGTGGCAGAGTACTAACTTCAGATAATCCTGGAAATACTGTTCTTGTGGTGAAGCATGATGTTGGCCGCATCGTGTGGTAGGTTGACTGGACATGGGATTAAACGGGACATTATGTAATTTCTCTTTGGAATTAATCAAGTGTTTTTGAATTAAATTGAACATTGCATACATGGCAAATCTTGAAGAGATGTTGTTGGAGGCTGGGATGGAGGTTGATTAAAAAGGTGAAAGCAAAGTATATAATGGCTTTGAATGGCCCAATTCAAGTCCTGACCTAAATCTAACTCTTCTCTAGACTTGAAAATTGCTGCTCATTGGTATACTTCATCCAATCTGGCTTGGGTCAAATTATTTTGCCAAGACAGTAAGAAAGGTTCAGCAGGTAGAGGTTCACCCCAGAAGACTTGGAGGGGCTGAATATTAAATGAACTCTTTCGTGATTTCTATCACTCTATGCAAATCAATATGCGTGGCTGTCGAGTTTGTTTTTATAAGGTCTTTATATCTTAACCACTGCATCGTTTCTCTCTTCCTCCGCAGAATGATCCCGTCTACCAGCAAAAACTTCCTCATCAACGACCTGGCTGCGGGACGGGAGTACGACCTCTGCGTGCTGGCCGTGTACGACGACGGCATCACGTCGCTGACGGCCACGCGCGTGGTCGGCTGCGTGCAGTTCCACACGGCCAACGAGGTCAGCCAGTGCCGCTTCATGCACAGCCAGTTCCTGGGAGGCACCATGATCATCATCATCGGCGGCATTATCGTCGCCTCCGTGCTGGTGTTCATCATCATCCTGATGATCCGCTACAAGGCCTATGGCAGCCCCGTGGACACAAAGGCCAAGGTCAGCTTCGCCATGCACTCGCAAACCAACAGCAGCCAGCAGCGGCTGCAGCACTCGGTGTCCAAGCAGCCGTCTGACGAGGGCGAAGTGCTGGCGCCCAAAGAGTGCATGGCTCTGGTGTTGAAGGTGGACAGCGAGAAGGAGGAACTGGCAGCCACGGTGGCAGTCCTCGAAGTGGAGCTGCCCCCAAATGCAGACAAAATGAAGAGAAGGAGCAGCCTGGATGCTCAGCGCTCTGGGCCGCCATCTGAGGACACGCAGACGGACAGCAGCCTGACCGGCTCCACCATGTCCCTCTGCCTGATAGGCTCCAATGCCGGCACTAAGGAGGCTCCCAGGCTTAAGGACAAGAAAAACGCCCTGGCCAGCGTGGGGTTACTCCCCAACGAGCTGGCACGAACTAGGCACAGATTCTCTTTCGATGGCGGGGATTACTCCATATTTCAGAGTCACAGTTACCCACGCAGAGCGAGGACGAGGTGGCACAGGTCCACCAACCAGCTCAACACAGAGTCATCGCCGCTCGCCAACAGGAGAGTTACATTCAGCAGCACTGAGTGGATGCTTGAGAGCACGGTTTGAGGAAAGCAGTGTAGCAAAAAATTTTAAATAAAAAAGAAACATTTAAAAAAGGCACAAACGTAACGTAAAAACACAAAACGTCTACATGCCATACAGCACAACGATGATTAAAAACAAGCACATTTATGTACTCATGCTGACTTCCTGTGAGTTGCTGGAGGAGAACAGTATCCTGTCATCCTGCTTCCCCCCCATCGTGCTCCCAGAGAGGTTTATTTGGGCCATGTCTCTTCTTCTTTGTTTTTTGGGGGTTTTTTGCAGCGGTGCCTTATTCTTTTAAATGTATGAATGGAGGATGCTGCTCACTGTAGTCACAAACCTCCCAGTCTTGACGGCGATGCGAAGTGTTGTTTTTGGCTTTTCGGTTTTCACCGTTTTCTGTGGCACACCGACGGGGAGGAGAGGGGTTTGGCATTTGGATGTGACTGTTTAATTGTTAAAAAAAATAATAATAATCATCATTAAAAAAAAAAAAACTTCATTACGCAGTAACTTGTAAAGTGAACAGCCAGGTACCCTGTTATGTCAATCATGTTTTTTTTTTTTGTTTTTTTTTTTGATGAAGAAAAAAAAAACTTTTGCACAGAAGACACGAGATACAAGGACAAGTATCAACACCAGTCTATACAATATTAATAACAAAAAAAAGCAGAGTTTTCTTTTTTTTTTTCGAATGCTCATTTCTAATGTTAGTGGATAAAAAGGGGTTGATGTGAGAATCTGCCATGGACGGTCAGACTGTGCGATGTTGAATAGGTATTGTTCCAGATGTGACTGTATATTCATCGGTACTGTATCTGGCTGGTCTAGATAAAAGACGACAAACAAACAAACAAACAAAAAAAAGACATATATAAGTATATTAAAATATTGGTGTATGTGTACTAACTATGTAAAGTAAATAAGTCATACGTCACGTGACTTTTTACAGAGCATTTGGGTGTTGGCTGCAAGTTTTTACATTAAAAACCTGTCATCACACCTCTCAATATTTAGTATGTCCAAGTTTGAACCATTTATCCCCTCATGAAGGGTATTAAATTTTTTGTGTGGGTTAACTGTATCAGTAGTGCTTGTTTTTTTTTTTTTTTTTTTTTTTGTTTTTTTTTTTTTTTTTTTTTTTTTTTTTTTTTGCTGCTGCTGTTGTGGTTGGATTATTTTATGTCTTGTGCTGCTCCAGTGTCCACTGTAGCGAGCGAGAGAGGGACACACGAATCGAAATGATAAATATTTGATTCCTCAGTGCTATTTTTGAGGTTTTAAGTGAAAGCGTCACAGCGCCAATAGAGTGGAGTGGGATGTGTGACTGCGAGGGACAAGCCAACTGGACGTGGTGCTGAATCCAAATGAAGCCAGCTGTTGTTACACAACGGCGTAGGAGCAAATGTTCACCACCAGGGGGAGACAAAGCTTTCCATTGTCTCTAATTAGGCGCTTTTCTTGAGAATTTATTAGTGTGAATCATAAACAGCGGAAGCTGCGTGCTCCACCCAGGGCAGAAAGGTCTGGTTTATGGGAAAAGCTGTAGCTTTAGTTCTTATTTAGTTTTAGTTCTGAGCATTGAAAATTAGCAGGATTAACCAATCATGCTGTCAGCAGATGTGGGAACATAACAGTAAGTGATAATATCCTCTCTGCATTGACGTATAAGGTCCGGACTCAGGTGAATAAATCCAATATAGAAGCATATATTTCAGTTTTAACCATGACTTTTTAAAGCTTTCAATACGTTAAATATTCTTAGTCATGTGAGGGAGAGACAGAATTCTATCTGTGTGAAGCAGTCAGTTTTTCTGAAAAAAGCAGTCCGAACAACTGCTTCCCATTCAGGATCCGTAAAAGCGATCCGAAAATTGTTTGAAGCGTATGAGAGGGCTATGTCTCATCTCCGATAGTACCGCGATTCATATCTGTAGCTCACTCACAATAATAGCAGCGATGAAAGAGAGAGATGGTGTGCGCTGAGTTCTGAAATTTTTCAGAAAGGTATGAAAATGAATGGTTGAGTGCCTGAGGCTACCCTGTCACGTGATTTCACCTTGACAGAAAACCGTCAGTCCTAGAGAAATTTCAAAAACATTTTACGGGAGCAGGCATTCGATGCGATGTCATGACCGACTTTCATACCAATAGAGCGATTTTTGTAGGCATGACGGCAATTTAAATATTATTTTGGGGGTCAAAACTGTCGGTTAGTGTGTGTTACCCAGAAAGCAGTTAGGCACAATATCCCAGCACCGTGAGTGAAACAATGACTGGGGCAGCCTACTATATAAAGTACTCGGGGACTAGTCCTATATTTATTTACACATTTGTAGAATACGGAACAAATAGCGTGCCGTAATACGGGACACTACATATGACAGCCACATACGAGACGGTTCCATATTTTACGGGACGGGTGGCAACACTACTTGCAAATCAAGGCGATCACTGTCCTCCCTATGCATTGCTATGGGCAGGCCCCAATAATAATAGGAATAATTGATGAACGGTAAAATTAGATTTTTTTTATTTTTTATTGTTTGAGTATTTTATTTGGCTGACCACTTTCTTTTTCTGATTAAGATTGAAATACGTGCATAAAATTATTCTTCATTTTATATGTAGACCTTCTATGCGAAAATAGGTGGGGGGAAGGGGAGTTCCCTTTGGTGAATGCAGCGTGCTGCTGTAATATCATTCAGCTGTATACAAGGGGAAAAAAGTCCATTTTAATGTAATTTTTAAAAATCTGGAAGCTTTAATGAAGATGACCACCAAGGAACGGTTCTTCTTCGACTGCATTTGTTGTATTTTACGATTATTTTCAGTCTTTTAGACGTGTAGAAGAAGAATGTTGGCTGTTGTGCCCATAGACATAATATAAGCGGCCAATGCGGGGCCTACTCTTATATTATGTCTATGGTTGTGCCTACGGGGCTCAGCACCGCCCCGTATCAGTGAGGAACGGTACTTTCTCCCACACCTGCGCATTTTCACTGCTCAAGAAATGACCGATTAGAAAGACTAAACATGTTGCTCGTATTCATTAAATACATCAGGCAGACGGTTGGAACGTCAACATATCTAGAACATGTGGAATTAAACAAATATATTGGCGATATGGAGAAAGATAGCAACGGGCAAGCGAAAACTTCCTTCCTGCTTCCTTCACTGTGTACGACACAGCGCCACCAGAGGTGAGGCGCAGCACTGCACTTATTCACTACGGTCTTCTCCCATACTTCAACAGCTATTTTGACCTTAGACATGTTGATATTATCAATAAAACAATTATAGAAAAGAGAAGTCAAGTGGAAAAATTAATTTTCTGTCATCATTGTTAGCATTTTACTCACCTGCCTCTGCAGAACCTGTGTCACTGCTTCTCTGTTACTCTTTGATATATAATTATAAAATCCCAATTAATGTGAACTACAGTAATGAATGCTATTTTAAGTACCATTCCGGGCAGAGGTTTAGACACTCTCATTATAGGCATGAATCTCATCTTCATCTGCAGTTTATAGATTTTTTTTTCTCCACTGATCTTATTTCAGGTTGAACTGATCAGATGACAATGTTAAAGATTTTTAATAACTAGAACTGAGTTCACAATTTTAAATTAATTTTACATCGTCTGCAATAAAAACAGATTTGTACTCCCCAAATGATGTTTGGTTACCTTTTCCTTTGCTAATTGCATCCTGCTTCTTCTTAGTCAATACCTTTAAACCGGAAGCTTTTCAGGATTTGCATCACATCAAAGCTTCATTTTTAAATGACAAAAGCTAGCATCATGGCAGGAGTTTGTAAACTTTAGAAAGCCACTGTACCTCCAAAATCGCTCAAGTCAACAACAACAACAAAAAAGACAAGTCAATGATTTGACATGATACACATTTAAATTGGGTTGGGAAAGGATAAACCAGACTAACTTTAAGCTTCTCCAAACTTCTGACTTCCAGTATACTTTGGTATACTGGATAGAAATCATGGACTATGCCTGAAAGCCAAATAAATGCCGAAATATCGCATATTTAGATGGACTCTACTAATTCAGTTTGGAAGAGAAGCTTTTCGTAGCTGTCAAGCATAAATACAGTGTTAGATGGCAACAAAAAGTTTGTGATTTCTCTGCTACTTGCTATGAGACAGTAAACCTTTGGTGCATAATCTGGACTCTTTGTGGATCAAATATGTGAATACATATCTCTCTTTTTTTTCTTTTTTTAGAAATCATTTTGTTTCTGTAAGATTATTCCATGCTGAAATAACAATTGGATTGTGGATGTAAACCTCTGATTGAAACTTTGTGTATTTTTAGACACAAAGGATTATCTATTTTTCTCTCTGCTACATTTAGCTGTGTCTTACATCGTATTAGTTTGTCTAGAGTCAGGGATGCATGATGACAACGATGACGAATGATGGTAATTTTTTTTTGTTGTTGTTGTTTGCAGCAGAAAGCGGCCTCCATTCCTCTGACCCAAGCTGCACAGATTAAGATAAAAGCCAGGCTGCTCGGACAGTGAGATGTCGATGAGATTTCGCAGAAAGCTGGAGAGCATTTTGTACTCGATTTGGAGGGGGAGGGGGCTAACATCCACGGTGGTGGAGTAGATTCAGTGTAAGAACCAGGTCATCCTTCATCTTCCCTCATCACATGCGGCCGGTTTTCACCTTGCAGATTTTGCATTTCAAGCAGCCCTGAAATTTCCCTCCTTCTGATTTACAGGAAGACTAAACCTTTAGAGTGAAAGTGCTTTAGCTGTCAAGTCCCCAGCGCACTAACTTTGCAACTCCAGTCCATCTCGGCATTAGCTCACTGACAGCGAAGGCTTGGAAATTGTGCAGCAGACCGTCTCTCCCAGCTGGGGAAGTATTTCAGTCTGTTCCGATCTGTAACCATTATTCAACCCCGAATCTGCTTAGGTAAGAGGACGCAGAGATCTCACCCGTCCTGAAAAATTGGCTTGGACAGCCAAACTAGCAGACAGTAGGGTTAGAGCTAAGTGTTTCATCAGCAGTTCTGAGTGGCTGTAGGGGGGGAGGAGAAAAAAAAAGGTGCCTGGATTCAGTGAGAGGGCAATTATTATTTTTTCACTCAAGATCCAATTTTATGTCTAATGCATACTGATGTAGGTATGAAAAACCCAGTCTGGGGATGGTTTAGCACATGTTGAGTTCGAGTATTGTCTCTGTGCCAAGACTGTTAATCAGCAAACAAGCTGTGTTGAAACATGATCGTCTAAAGTTTTTAAAGTGGGAGCTATTATGTAACGTCAACTTTTTTTTAAGCTTTATATCACGTTGTAATGTAATTCCCTTGTCAATGTTGCTTTGATTCTTTCATGCATCTTTGAGGAATCCTTGAATCTCCTGCAGCAGCCACTGGGCGGATGCCTAAACGTGTGTTCTCACGAAGCTCCGCCCATTTCCACAAAGCTCCTCCTTCAAGCTGCACTGTCCAGTCGAGCTTCCGTCTCTCATTACACCCCCGCCCCGCACCTTCCCCGCTCAGCACCTCCAGACTAGTGGCAGCAGCAATTAGCAAACACCTGGTTGAACTGCGAGTCTGCTGAGCTCAACATGCAATCTGCTCCTCTCTCCAACGCTCTTAAGAATGGTTGTAAACGCCATAAGGAGAAGCATTGTGATGACGTTTTGAATGCGGAGCGTTGAGAAGACCAGGAGATTCTTAAAGAGACAGAAGCCCAATTTCAAGGTGTCAAAATAGGAAGTTTTGTTTCTTTTAAGTAATGTTTGATATATACACCATTTTCAAAACAACTGAACATAACACAGTTACTTGACTGTGTTATAAAATAACAGAATGTGTCTGGAAAATACATAACATATTAATACCCCTTTAAAATCCAATGGGAAAATAAAATCAGCATCCTCTTTACAGTGACTTCTACGTCGACCTAAAAGTCCTGACAATTCCTCAGTAAGTATTTCTTTAAAGCCTTGAAATAAAGTCATTTCTCTTACCCTACACACAAAGCCCACTTTTTGCCTGCAAAGTATAGCTACAGGTAAACTAACTGGAGGGCAGAGTTGCAACAGTTGCCCACTGGGGAATTTTAAATCTTGGACCTTAGTATTCCCAGAGGAATATCACAGTGAAACACTGACTGCACAACTGAGGAAACATTGTCTGCTACTTGGCATTTCATAAGGTGGAGCAAACACTTCACATAGGCAAACAGAGGTACTTGATGTCTCTTTATTTATTTAACTGAATCAACAAACTTAGTTGTCCAAAATGTTTTTTATAGTTATGGATATGCACATAGAGTACCTTATCAAAGTTGTTCACATTCTTCAGTCACTCAGCCAAAATATTAGTGTCACTTTGAGATCAGTGAATTATCATCAGTGTTAGTTAGACTCATAGCATGAGTAGAAGGAAATTAGCCAAAAAGTTTAGTTTTGGTTACATTTCTCTGACATATTTACTGTTATTTTCGTGGCTTTTATCTCTGCAGTTGCTCCAGAGTCCTTCAGAGCCTCTCAGTCACTTATTATTGATCACCTTACCTGAAATGTTTTCATACTGAGATAAAATTACATAAAAATGAATTTTCTATTATTATTGTTGTTGTCAAGATAAAGGCAGCTAAGTAAAACAAAATTATTGCTACACTTTGCAGAATTTGGCAATTAAAAAAAACAACTATCTTTTCCTTTCAGCTCATACTTTTGTGTTACTGTGTTGGATTAGCAAGTAAAGTCCCACCAACAATGTTGATGTTTGTGGCGGTAATGTGATAAAATCCAAAGGATTTTAGGAATACTGTTGCAAAAAGCGTCATCCTTAATACAGCCAATGGCTCCTGGAATCACGCATGTGAAAAACAATTTGTAATTTCTGTGAATGATCATATTTTTACTGGGAGCTGTAAAACACATTCAGCTGTGGGTTTTGGCTAAGCGTCTTTAAGCGGTTGCAGTGAAGGTTCTCTTGAAGAAACAGGCCTGTTTTCATGACTTTCATTTGCTTTTCTTTTTTCCTGTTTCAGGGATTCAGTCAGCTACAGACAAGCAAATCTCGCAGCTTTCCTCTGCTTGGAGGAAACGTTTAGCCTTTTGACACAGACTTAGCAAAGGGCTCCAGGCCTCTACAGTGAACAATTTCAGACTGGTTTACAAAACACTTTCATTGGCATTAGATTATCTCAAAACAACCACATGCCATGGGGCTAGCTATTTGCTAACAGCTTGCACAGAGGATGATGTTAATAAGGTTAGAACAGTGGAGGAGGGAAAGTAAAACTATATTTTCAGGGTTGTTAATGGTGATACGAGATCTTTTTCTCAGTAATTACAAAGGCGGCAACACCTGACAGGATAGGGCAACCTGCTGCTCATCAGTTGAGCTACTTAGAGCTTTTTATAAATCATTAATGTATTTACTTTGATCATGAAACCAGATTATTCAATTCAGTTGAACCTATTTATACTCTTATTTATTTATTTATTTATTTATTTATTTATTTAGCTATAGGCAGCTATTTTGCCTATAGCAAAATAGCTGCAGCGATAGGTCAGGATAGCCTAAGCAGAGGTGAAATAAGAAAATCTGGTTCGTATTGGATTTGAAGAACATGTCCCATTAAAAATAACACTGAGGTTCTTTACTTAATTACTGGAGGCCAATTAAATGTCATACTGATGAAGTGATTGACTTAGAAGCCTCTTTTCTCAAGGCTCTTGTCAAAAGATGACTACTTCGGTCTTGTCTTATTTTAAAAGCCGGAAATTTTAAGTCATTCAGGTTTTTATGTCTTCAGGACATGCCCATAATTTACCTAACCTCTATGGTAAACCGCAGGTAACCCTGGAGAATGAAGATTTCTCAGTTACCTGAACAAATTTAAATCTGTTGGACAGATAAGATTTAAAGCAGCCTGGTGCTGTTCCTCTGATCCCTACATGTTCAGATCTTTCTAAGAGAATGTTGTGATCGAGTTTGTCAAAAAAAAAAAAAATGAATATCTAATAAAACAAGATCAGTCCGTTTTCTGAGGCCAAGATAATATCATTTGTAGTTTTCATCATTTCTTTTTTCGTTGCTATGATGAGCTTTGAAACCTGAGTGAAACCTTTCAGAAGGGTTGTTATTGGTTAGATGCTCACACACTTGATTGGCAACTATTTTTTTCAAGAATGTTATATCAGAAAGGAATAATAGCGATATAGCTGCAACTTATCAAGTCTCACTTACGAACCTGTGGTACACATTTGTTTACCAAGGATGGATTATTCACATCTAAGCTGGAGACTACCATCTCCTTAGTTTGTTTGGCATTGGGTCTGACATCCAAGCGAATATTTCAGAAGAAGTGAATATTTTTGATAACTTGGAAAGTTTGACTGAATCAGAACAGATCGAGCTCTACGGTTACATTCAATGCTGACTCATTTACTGAGAATGAATAATTACGTTTGGGAGGAGGCCAGTGATTCAACCAGTTTTATTTATAAAGAACTCCACCGAGTCATTACTGCCTAGAGCCGAGGGAAAGCTCAACTCAGCAGAACTGTGATTCTATGTAAGTTTGGCAACCGTCCTAAAAAAAGAAACCTAGGATTATTCTTATTCTCCTCCATCACTGATGAAAATAGGCTGTTGGTGAATTGTCCTTTTTTTTAAAAATTTTTTTTTAAAAATGGACTGTTTTTCCAGATTAAGCAGGACTCCATTTTCTCCCTAATTTCCCAGCACGGCTCTGAATTGAATCATAAATAATATGTTTTCCGTCTGAGGTGAGATTGTCAGTAGGTATTTGATCCTTCAGACCTTTTGTATAGGAAATTGCCCTGCATTTTCCCCCCCAACTTAACAATTGAAAAGAATCACAAGATGTTTTATCAGAATATGTCACAGCATAATGTCGAAAGGTTATTTCAAAGCGCTGGAAGTGAGAAGCACTCATTGAGTTATCAAATCATTTCCTGCTGTCAATACGTCTCTCTTGTTTGGCTCCAAACTGGATCTTTTTTTTTTTTTTTAAAGAGATCAGCTGGAGGTAGTGCATTTCTTCACCTTTTTCATTTTTATATGCTTTAGTATCAGATTATAGCTTCAAATCTGCAGTAGAGCTTGCCTTTCTGCTCAAGATAAAGTTTTAATTTTTCCATATATTTAGGTTGCTCAACATGTCTAAATACCAATTTATATGTCATCTCTCAGAGTCATCCAGCTCTGACATTTCTATTTTGTTACTGAAAGTTTTACAAATGTTATTAGCATTGACATTTGCCAAGTAAAATTATCTTCAATACATTACAAATGGGTGGCATTTATTTTGTATTAGAGTAAGTGTTTTAATTATGAACCTACTTACAAGTGATTCACCTTTTGATGCATTGCACTATTTTTGAGAAGTACTAGTAATTCTTTTAACAGGATTGTGTCTGATGTAAAAATCAACACATTCAAGCGTTAAATTCTTTCCCCTATTTTTGAAAAGGAGGCAGACTTTGTCACATGTGCACAGACACAGCTGGAACATCATGTATACCTATTTAAAATCAATAGCCATTTGCTGTCTTGGGCCACACACAATTCACTGCAAAACATAAAAATGTAAAATTCAGAAGGGCACTTTTTTTGTCCACAGGAAAAAAAAACATTGGTTTTTGCTGACAAGCTGTTAACACATTTAAGACACACTAAGGCTTAAATGTATGCGATATATAAAAAGAAAAAAAATGGAGGCAGTGCTTTGCTAATTGTCAACACGTCTAGATAACAAGGTCCAAGCGTGTCACATTTCACAGGTCAGGAAAAAAGTTTTAAGAAAAAAAAATAATAATTGGGAGGGCTATGAGGTCCGCTATGCCAGCTTGACTTTGTGTGGGAAATGCTTGCATGTTTATCAGAATTGTTCTACCGCGGAAGCGAGGCTATCGCTCACCAATACAATATCTTTTAACCCTCCAGCATTGTGCGCATGCGCGAATTTTCCGGACGTAATCAACAACACCAACACTTTTACTAAGGCAAACTAAGCGGAAGTAGAAATGGAGGAAAGAGCAACAGTCAATGGGGAGACTCTTTGGAGAGAAGTTTTGTAGTAATACTGGTAAAAAGTACAACAACTTTGCTGTAAACTGGCGCAAAGACAGACAGACGAAGGTGCGAGCCGTTAGCTGGAGGATAGACTAGCTGCGCCTATCCTTAGCTGTTTAGATTTCGCTGCGGTTCCGACAAAGGCGTGGATTGTCGCAACTTCGTTCCGGAAGTCATTAGGACCTCATATAAACCAGCCACCCTGGAGCGAGGAATGGTGGTGAGTTCCTAAAGGATCAGACCTGAAAGGGGCGTTTATTGGAAATATTGCCGACTTTTATGTTTTTAATTCTTTAGTGAGCCCACTAATTCAAAACTGTTCTTTTCATTCAGTTTATTTTTGCTAAGTCTAAAGGGCTCTGCGCGTGCGGGACTATTGTAGCGAAGTGTGTTTAGAGTCCTTTAAACATGCAACTGTAAAAAGTTAGTTTGTTTAAACTATCACCATGTCATGACATCACCATGTGACAAATAATCTGGAGTAGCGCTAACTAGAATCAACCAATCAGAGCCAGGGGGAGGATCTTAACCCATAAATCCCCACTTTGTCTTTGCTAAGCTACAGCTTCTGCTTGATAGCAGAGCCTGTTACAAATTCTAGGCCTAGTTAGCATGGCCAGTGATGATGGAGGATAAACGGTTTTTCTGTAATAGTAAGTTACTTATCCACCATTAGCACATTTAGCAGCAAGTACATAAGGTGACCGACAGCGCTAAAAACTCTCCTCCCCGTTTTTGCTTCGGACTGATAAATTTCTTCAGAGGGCAATATTAGCTCAGAGGGGAATTGGAGGAAGTCAATCTTTTCACATATTAAACATCTCATAAGATTATGATATGTTGACAGTTTGAACAATTAAGCAAAATTCATTCTTTATGAAAGTTATATACTGCAGCTTTAAGCACATTCCAAACGCATTTTAATTTCCTTTTAGGATCGCATACAACATGTTTTTAACTCCATTTACTTTATTCCCGTGTCTTCTAGAATTTTTAAAATTAAAACAGTCCACTATAAACTGATCTTTTTTTTTCCCACGCTTATATAAAAACAAATTTATTCAACACTGGAGTGAAAAATTGTCGAATATCACTAGGAATCATCTTTACAAATACTCCTGTTTTCTAGAAAAATTAAAAACCATTGCAAAATAAAGGTTTATTTTAGCAACAAATGTATAAAATGTATAAACCTAAAAAGCTCTTGTAGAAAAACACAATTTGTCTCACTTGATTGAACTTGCATAATTTCACTCTATTAAATACACTTTTAAAAAAAGTCACAATTTTAGGACCAAAATACGAGGCGGCGCAGGAAACAGGTGATCATTGAGGCTGCGTCTTGTAGGATTCCTGATGCATAGGCGGTGGAAACCGCTCCATTGTTTTTCATGCAGCCTGCTAAGTGAGCTCAGATATTTATCCTAAAAAGGAGCAGACTAAGGACCAACAGCACATGGTTGTTGGTGCACCGTAAAAACACAACACGGCCCTACGGTGGAGGCCTCCCTTGTGAATTCAAAACGGTGATCTTCTAGACGTTAGCTCTATGTGTGTTTGCGTCTCAGTCATTCGCTATCATTGGAGTTCTCCTCGCCTGCTTCCTTCCAGTTTTTCCTCCTCTTCTTTTTCGAGTCCAATTCTGAGTCAGAGTCCTTGAGGGAGTCGCGCTTTCGCTTTTTGCGACTGTTAGTCCGTCTCTCTTTTTTTCCTCCGCTGTTGCTTTCTTCCGAGCTGCTGTCCTCGTCTCTCCTTTGGGTTTTCACACTTTTCTTGTTTTTGTGTCGACCTTTGCCTCTCTTTTTTTTCCTTTGCTTGTCTTTCGTGTCACTTCTGTTGTCCATACCGCTGTCGTCGCTCGAAGACTCGGCTTTCTTCTTCTTTTTCTTTTTCTTCCTTCGGGACGATTTTTTGGACCTCTTTGACAGACATGCTTCTGTGTCAGACTTGGATTTCTTCATTTTGTGGCGTCTGTTCTTTATGGTTACACTTTTGTCACTGCAAAAAAATAAGTGAACAATGTTAAACTAGTCAAAACACAGCAACGTAAACACATTGTTTGCTTTCAGTAAATGTAATTTTTTAGTTAAAATAATCAATGTTTCCTATATTACAATAAAGCTCTGTGTTGAGTCAAACTAATTGCTTTGGAAAAGTCCAATCAGTCCATCTCTACTTAAGAAATTGTTTTTGATGGATTTGAGAACAAAGTATTCACACTAAATTGGCCCCACATATTGGTATAATGAAGTTATTTTTACAATGTGCTGATTGTTGTTTTGGTTTAGATGGTTAGATTTAAAGGGGCAGTATTATGCGAAATTGACTTTTTCAACTTTACATCATGTTTTTCCCTAATCAAAACATACCTGGAGTGTTGCTTTGATTCTTTTATCCATGTTTGAGAAATCCTCTCATCTCCCGTAACAAACATTCAACTGCATAAAACAGCTGGGTGTACCTAGCCCCGCCTTCAAGACGCAGCTCCAACTCTGAGCTGCAGTTTCCAACCTCCAGAGTTTCTCATATTTTTTATAACAGCTAAAGATAACATAGTTACTTATTTGTGCTATAAAGAGACAGAATGTGCTTGGAAAAATACATTACACTGTCGCTTTAATATAAAAGATAGAAATAAAATGCCCACTGTCATTTTTGGAGCTACTTTGATCTATGTCAGGTTATTAATTTAACTAAAACCTAACTGTTATGTTACAATTGGATTCGAAGCCTAATAATTTCCAAATTAACTTTGACTCTGATCACATGATATATTTAAATCAACGAGACCTCCATAAACAGTGACTCTTTAAATCAGATGATGCATAAACAAATACAGCCATGGGACTTGAACTGTTAAACAGTATTTGTTTCAAAAACTCCCAATAGAAATGAGATTATATATAACATAATAGAAGAAAAGTTAGCAGTTAGCGCTAACCCTCTTATGGGCAAGATGGAAGGAAATAGAAGACAAGGTATCTGTTGGCATCCAGTATAACATGAAATTTGTTGGATTTGGTCAGTAAAAAGATGAATGAACATATCTTTAAGGACATGGTTAAAAATGCCAAACAAGTGTTTACATCCATCTATTCATCCATTTTCTTACACCCTTATCCCATTGGGGTCGGGATGGGTGCTGGTCCCCATCTCCAGCTATCAACGGTGTGTGTGGGGGGTGGGGTAGACCCTGGACCGGTCGCCAGTTCATTGCAGGTAGTTTGCATTAAGAAATAAAATACAAAATTGTGCCGATATGATCTGGATTTAATCCCAATCTAACCTGAAGGGCTGGGCCAACAGAGGATTTAAGATTATTTGCTTCTAGTATCTTTTTTCAGAAACTGAAAAATGAATACAGTTAATAAAACCATATTCATTCAGATTCCTTCAGGTCTGTCCTCAAACAAATAATTTTACATCAGGTGATTGAGGGGGATTTAAAATGACCCTCTAATAGAGTAAAAGTGCTTATAATGCAAAATGGGCTTAGAGTAATTTCCAAAATGTTTGTGAACCTCTTAGGAATTAAGACTAACTGTGAATATGAAGCAAAAATGGAAGAAGGAATCTGGAAGTCTAATTTCAGGGAAATGTTAGACAAAATACCTTAATTTTCAGTGAACAGCACATTATCATGGAGAACATTCAGTTTTTAAAATCACCTGTTCATTAGGCTCATTTTAAAGGCTTCCTGGCTCCTGGAGATACTGTGACTCCCAAGCAAATTATTTTCATTCTAGTTCTGACATTTTGGCATGCTATTCATACTGAATTGGTCATCTTATTAGAAATGAATATACAATTTAATTGGGGGAGAACTATGATTTGGACATTTTCAATTATTGCAGTTAGAAAAGCCATTACAGTAAAAAAGTAAGTTTAAAAAGGGGAAATTATGTATTTTCCAGGCATATAGTGCAATTCTATAGCACAATTAAGTAACTATGTGACCTTGAGTTGTCATAAAAACCCTATGTATATATATCAAACAAGGCTTAAAAGAAATTTGACTTTGTAATTTGTTGCCTTGAAATTAGGTCTCTGTCTCTTTAAGAAACTCCTGCTCTTTCTGACACTCCGCCTTCAGGAAGTCATCACAAACATGCTTCTCATTATGCTGTTTACAAACATTTTTAACTGGAGCTCCAGGGTGGAGCTTTGTGAGAGCAAGTGTTTAGGCACCACCTGAATAGTTGCCATGGGAGATTGAAGAGTTACTCAAACATGCATGAATGAATCAAAGCAACACTCCAGATATGTTTGTGATGAGGGAATGATGTTATAATATAATGGAAAGGTCAAAGGTAAAAAATGTACATTATAACCATACTTTTATACAAAAAAGCAATTTGTCAAAGTCAGAATGGGAAAGCACTTAATAGAAAACTGGAAATTGATTTTTGCCCTGAAAACACTGATAGTTGCATGATTGCAATTCAAAACAGAATTACATAACCGACTTCTTTTTTTTTCTGTTGTTTTGGCTTTTGTTTTTTGCATACCTGTCAGTGTCAAACTCCTCAGGATAGAGCTCCTTGAAGCCACTGTGCCCCCACCTGTGAAGTGGAACACTGCGTTCAATTACAGCGCTTCCGGAGTGTCTGACAAAATAACAAAAGCAGAAAACTACAAATCAAAACGCCGAGAAACATCACGACGTCTACCTGTCTGGATCGCCGGCCTCAAATTCGTAGAGCCTGCGTGTCCAGTACCGAGCCTCTCTGTCGTCATGCTCCGACGCTCGCTCTCTGCCGGCGCTCATGTTTCTGGGATGGTCGGACACTCGATCGCAGTGCATTCCTCCTCTGGAATGTGATCCATATTTATGAGTCAAAAAGGGCAACTGAAGTAAAATTGTCAAAGATTATTATATTTCTAAGTCAACATTCCATATTCAGGTATGAGTACTCTATCCTTTGGTAATAATCTATTATTATTTTAATGTAGGGAATAAAACGATTAATTGAGATCTTAGCTGTGGATTCATCCTTTTCTACAAATGATCAAATACACACTAAAGGAATTACATATTATTGCTTTTTAGGCAATAAGATCCTTATTTTCTGATTTAAAAAATTATTTCTTTGTATCTTTTAACATAATTCTAGAATTGTATAAAAAGGCTCAAGTGTTTAAATGAAAAATTGCAGAATGTGCCATTTTCTTATCCGATTGATTAATCATCAGAATAGTTGATAACTAAAATAACTGTTAGTTGCAGTCCTGTTTCAATGTGAGTACAAGAAGTCTCATCTTTATCAAGATTTAAACTGTGGGTCTTGAAAAATGAGAGAGGTATTTGTTCACAGAATAATACTTAAAATCAATTTCCACCCGGTGTAGGAGAAATGTATGACCCGAAAAACATGGATCTGTGCGGCTTTTGCTCGGCTTGCTCAAATTAAACTGGGATGTTTTCTGCTCCCACCTCATAATGTCTGCGTTGGGCAAATGTTTGTGGTCGGATGCCTGGATCTCCCAGTCTCGCATCTTCCACATCTCCATCTCCTCTTGGATCTGCGGAGGGTCAACAACAATATGTACATGGAAAAACTGGACAGATGCGATGCGCATTCATTCACACACACTGTGAAGCGTTTATGTACTGCATACATATTCGTTTTAGTTATTGTGCCTTATAATAAAAGTAAATGTGTACTTTTCAATGCTCTGACCTTAATTCTATCAGATAATGTGCACAACCAATGTTTAAGCCCTGAGATAACATGAAACTCTATGAATTCTATTTTAAGGGATTCAAAAAATGTAAAAAAAAAAATAAAATCCCTATTGTGCAGCAGTGAGCTGCAATTTTACTCAGCTGAAGGAGGAGAGCGGTGCCAGGTGAAACCGGCTGGCACAGCTGCCGCACATTGTCTAAGCAGCTTCTCTTATCATATGCAGTTGCATGCTGGGAATTGAGAGCCTGTCAGACGCAGCCACACAGGAGCACCATCCGCCTGCCAGCCTGCACCAAATTATTCCTGAAAGTGTTTTCTTTTTATATCAACTGTTTAACAGTGCACTCCACTGTGTTGGGCAAACTCAAAAATGAAGTGGGTTTTGATGAGTCTCTGTCGGGAACTACTTAGCTTTAAAGGCACAGATTTTTTTTTTTTTCTGAAAACAGAAAAATAACTCCATCAGATGCTGAAATAATTTTTTTTTTTACTACATAGCCTACAGTTATTTGATATACTTTGGGAATATTAATCATGTAGAAGCTTTATCTTACCTTCAGCTCTCGGTGCCTCGCAAAAATTATTTCTACTTGAACTTTTTCACATTACAGTCACAAACTGCCATGTATTTAAGGGCAGGTTTTCTGCAGGTTTCACCAATCAAAATTTAAGATCCGCATCATGACAGAAATGACCAAAAGAAAAAACGTCCAACAGTTTGTGTCGCATCAAAGGTTCTTAGATTAGCAGTAGTAGCAGCGTCGACTGTATTTTGGGGAACTAGAGGAACAAAACTGTGACATTTCTCGGGTTTTAACCCCGTAGTGCCAAGATGTTTTTCCACAGAATAGATGTTGCATAGTATGAGTTGGCAACGAAAGTGAACCAGTGGTAAAGATGAACATCGTCCTGCAAATTTGCACTTACCCACAGCTAGCTAGCGAGATAGCAAGGGCATTTTAGCAGTTTGTTACTGACAAAACTTAAGACCTGTGGTTAACATATTCAAGGCCAAATTATTATTATTTTTTAAGAATTTAAGGAATGTTAAGCCTTATTTTTTTAGATACATGAATTTAAGACATTTTTTATGCATGAATTTTAATTGATAGACTAAAACAACGGTGTGAAAAAGAAAAATAATTATATTATTTTCCTCTTTAAGATTTTTTTTTTAAATCTGAAACATGTTGCGTGCATTTTTTTTATCCCAACCCACCAATTCAATACCTAATGCTGCAGTTCATCTAAGAACTAAACTTTGACTGGAGAGCATGCTTTGATCCATTCCATTGTAGTTCTTTCTGAATGTTTAGGGTCATTTTGGGGCTGAAGTCCCCCTCATTTCTTACTTTTTTCCTTTAAACAACCCCTCTCTTTTAACCATTCTTCCACAAAAGAGAGATGTGTGGAGTACGTCACTAATAGCTGCTCCAGAGTTAGCATAAATAATTTTTGTACAGATGCGTCAAACTTTTTTTGTGCTGTAACAAAATTGATACCATCATGATTTAATTTATCAGCTACAGTTAAAAGTTGACATGCTGTCATGAATTCTATTAAAGTTTTACATCCATTTATAGAAGCTACTTTTAAATGTGCACTTCACTTAAAACACCCCTTGCTACCTCGATAATTACACGCTTATGTATACTACGGGAAAGATGGAGTTTAGTGCCTCCTACCAGCTTGACTGTACTTCAAACAACAATTAGAAATAAAAAAAATAAAAAACTTTTTTCAGCCTCCTGCTGTTTTAAAACGCACCAACCCCAATGTGTCAAGCCCTTGCTTTACCGAGTGTTAGATCTCTTTTACTGTGATCTGTGCACTGACGCCGATTAACATACCGCTTATACTTTTTTTTCTTTGATGTTCGTATCATCTGATATTTTGACAAACATTAGGAGAAAGTAGAGTATAAACATATATTGTTGCCATGGAAAATTACGTAAAGGAAGCACCAGTGAAAGTAGTTTTTATTAAGTTAGTCGCCTCCTAACACTAATACAGGACGCCACACGCACCTTGTTGTGGGCATCTGTGTGTCGGATTACATTCCTCAGCAACGTCTTCCCAAGCGGCTGCTTTGCCATGGCGACACCTGACGAGAGACCCACGTCCATCAAACACAAACGAAATAGCTATTCAGAAAATAAAGATCAAAAATAGGTATAAAAAACATGGCAGAAACAGACTTTCTCCATCAGCAACTATTCGAACAGTCACCTGTGTTAGCTGCTCTGCATTTAAGCTAACAATACTGAATAAAAGAGTGCATGGTTTTTCAACAGCCTGCTATAAGTTAACATTAATTCATTAAGTTACTAAAACTTCCCCAACGTACCATAAAATTGTACAAATTGTACCTGTCAGAAGCCAGCAGAATTCGAAAGGAAGAAAACACAGCCTAAAGTCTTCACTTCCGCAGTGTCACAGGACGTCGGGACAAACTGAATGCTGATTGGACCAACGGCCTGTCGACAGTAATGACGTTACACGGCTAAATCTTTTGCTATGGCAAGTCGCCTTTACATTTAATAGATGGGGAGCCTATCTTTGGGGAGCCTTCTGTTAAGTTGGCACCTGATAGTTGTGCAGATTCTTTGTGTATATCATAAAATGCATATGTTATGTGCATATAAGTAAGGGGTATATGTTTTTTTTGTTGTTGTTGGTTGTGTTTATACTTATATTTTATAATTTCATCAAAAGGTCTAAGAATCTTAAATTTATGACTTCCTGTCTCAAGTGAAAATATGGTCTGACATGGACTCTCATTTCTCTATCTGGACAATACAAGAGATTATGGCTTTCAAGTCAAACAGTTGTGTGTTGATATTCATAGATATGACACCAACAACTGCCCTGCACTTGCTGATATCTGCTTTTAGAACAATAATTAAAAACGTGAACTGTCAGAGATAGACGAACATCAAAGTTTCTGGCAACCACACACAGTGGGGAAGATAGTAAGGGAGAAAAAAATATTTTGACATTTACTTGCTAAGTTTTCTAAGCGCTGCAGGACTTCAAATGTTGTATGGGCAAAAATGGCTAAAATTAGCTACAGGCAGATTGTACAAAGAGGAATGGTCCTTTCTTTGTATCTTTAAAAAGTGAATATCATCCTCACTCTTTGAGATATGAAGACATGTTTTAAAAAAGAAAAAGAAAGGAAACATGGAGGGCTCTGAAGAATAAATCTGAAAATGTACTGTCACTGGATATTTCAGTTTGTTAATGAATCCACACATTTGACCAGATAACCATATAAATTGTTTACCAATCAAAAATGACCTTCTCCCACAGCCATTTCAGTCTTTTGACCTAAATTTAATCAAAAACCTGTGGAGTGAGCTGAAGAGAAGAGGACAAAGGAAATTACCCTGGACAGTGAACGATCTACAGAGATTGTGCAAAGAGGAATGGTCAGCAATTCTGCTATCTAGTTTCACAAACCTTGTGAAATATTATCGAAGAAAACTAAGTGTTGTCCTCTGGGGGGGGAAAAGGTGGTTGTGCAAAGTATTAACTGCAACAACATTGATTACTTTTTCTCTCTCCACTAAATTAACTCAAATTAAAGACATAAATTTTACTTTTTTCTATAGTGTTATCATTCTACTGCAATAAAAGAAGAGTTTATTGTGAGGCTTTTCCTACTACTACATTTCCTAGGTAAAATCTCTGTTGCTTGCACTTTATATTACAGGATCTCTGCATAGCGGTTATTTAATCATAGGTGAGGATCTAAATACAGGCTAGTTCATGGCAAATAACAGAGAAGGACGTGTCCCAGTAATAAGAGAGAAATGTGAGGCAGAGAGGCTGCTGAGAAGTTAAATAAAGATCCATATGGGGACAAACGAGAAGGGCAGGAAATGGATTTTCTATTTTAGAAAACAACTAAAGGGGAAAAAAAAGTGTAAATGATGCAGTATTATGAGAATTGTTTTTGTTTTTGAAACAAGAAATGAGAAGATAATAGTGCAACTCAGAATGCACAAAATGTTGGGAAAGGAAAGAAAAAGACATTGTTAATCGGTTTTTGGAAGTTAAAGTTACACATAAAGCTAAAATCTATGGTGACCCATTTATTACAATGTACTTTTTTTTGTCTTGCAATATAAACTTCTCATATTCCAGGCCATAAATGCCACAACTTCATAAAAAGATTCAGAAACTGGGAGTGAATGCTGCAGATCCTTACAAAAAACAAAACAAAACATTGATCTATCACATTTTCTTTAGGACAATGCGTCCTGCCACACAAACAAACAATGTCCAACTTTCTTCCTCATACTGAAAACATTTTAGCCCTGTTAACGTGAAAGACTTAAAGAGAAGTTAGATGATACTGCTGCTTACTTACAGCTATTGTGTGAAGACCTCCACAGTTTGTTAGAGAACATTATTAAAAGAAATCCTTAACAAGACCTGTTCGCAGTTTGCCACAAGCCAGCTACAGGATACAGCATGAAGGAACATTCCACTGTCAAATTAGACTAAAACTTAACTTTCTGGCTTGCATTTGGGCCAGACAACCAACACACATCCAGACAGTCCCGCATCGTTCCGCAGGGATACTTCACTTCATCAGAGATGGAGAATATGGTCAGAGGTGAAAGGAAGATGGATGGAGTTAAAAACAGGGCAATGGAAACCTGTTCGAAGCTGCAAACCCCTTGAGATCCCGCTAAAACCCATTGGGCTTTATGAGAGCTTTGCTTGTCCATTCTTGACTGAAATCTGACCCATATAAACCTAAGTTACCTCTAAAAGCAGGAACTCTTTGTGCAACCTACTTTTGCTAAATTGCGGCCCTCAGTGGGATTATAACACTACATGGAGCTCAGACGGGGTTCATCCAAAATGCTCCATGTCCTTTTCTAATGTAAAGTAATTAGGATAATTTGTTTGCAGACAACACACAAACAAGATGGATGACTTTGTGCAAACTAATTAGGCTGTGTTCAATTCAGGCTGTCCTGGCTGTGATTCAAGGCGTTTTAGAAGTCTCAAAATGATGGGCTTGACTATGACGTAACCTGCTTTAATGTACTTAATTTCACGATTGTTCTGTTTTTGAGTGAGATTGTGTTAGATCCTACGTCTCATCGTAAATTTAGTTGAGTATTGGGGATAAAAGCAAATATTATTTAACTAATTTTAGATCCAGTCATGGTTCACAGTTTGTCTTATAGTCTGAGCTGCTTATTCCCCATCTACTTTCTTCTTGTAGTCCTATTGCCATCTGCAATAATGCACCGCCCCTGGTCAAAAACAACCAATCAGAGCCAAGAGGAGGGTCTCAGTGTTGTCAATCAAACTCATGTACACATCACAGCTGTTTTAATAGCAGAGAAACAACTCACTGTTAAAGGAATACTGTTTATCCGCCGTAATCAGTGGCCATGCTAACTAGCTTGGCATCATTGTGATGAACTAGTTGTAGCTGCAGAAAGCAGTGGAGAGTGTGTTAGCATGATTGACAGGGGTAACGCACTCCTCCTGGCTCTGATTGGTTATTTTTGAAGAGGGAAGTGCCAAGCTGAACAGACCTGACTGAATGACTTTGGTCATTTCCTCTGCTGGCATTGCCATGTTACAGGCAGAATACAATTCGTCATGGTTCTCAACTTCTCGTTCTGTTCACTGATTGGCCTGGTTGAAATCCTACTGGAGAAATTCACCTCAGCGGGAGAAATCCCAGACAGAGGGAGATGAGAATCAAGCGGAGAAAGGCAAAGGCCAGGCTAAAAAGTTATCTACTGCAGCTTTAAGCCACTTTAAAACTGAATACAGTGTCCATATTAACTTAGTTATCTGAGACATTTCAAATTTATTAGGAATTTAGCAGAAAAATTTGAGCTAGACGTGAGTGAATCAGGAATTTCTTGGACATTAAGAAAAAATAAGAGTATTAAATTTGACTTTTGTCAGTGAATATCACCTATTGGAAGATATGTATCATTTTACAATAGAATAAATATGTTTTTATTAAGAAGTAAACATCCATGCATTTCAAAGTTAGGATTGTTAAAAATGGGATTAAAACCAATCTATAAAAGCAGAGTAACAGAGAGCCTGTGAAACTTGGGTTTTTCTCTTTTACGCCTCCACTAAATATTCAATATTTCTTACCTCAGTAAAATTTGACAATAAATATAAATGGGATACCAAGGGACAAAACCTTATCAGAGGGGCTTCATGAATATTTGTTTCAAGGTCACTAAAATGAAAAAGCCTTGATAACTTATGTTTTGTAGCAGGCACAGTAATAATTTGCAATCAAAATTCCTTGTGAGTGTGCAAACAATCTGCTCTATTTTAGCGACTCATTTGATTTCCAAATTGTCTGCCAGCTTTTTGTCCCTGCAGCAAACAGGCTTTCTTCTCCCCCTCCTGGCGGCCCCCCGAGTTCTGGAATGACTTTCCATCCACATTTTTGACACTGAAGTAAATGCTTATACATTCTCCATACATGAATCTTGAAAAATAAATATGGTTCCCCTCCCCTCCCCCCACATCTCACCTCCCAGTTCCAACAGTAACATTATTGTCTGCCAAAATTTTATTGTCTTGCTCCTTGGGACCCGAGTTCGTCCTTGTGTTTTTAATATGTGAACAAAAACAATCAAAGTACCCCTGAAAGGAATGGAAATCAGTGCGTAAGGAAACAAAAACAACTTTATTGGGGCTGAAAGGCTTCAAGAGGAGATGCTGAATGTGTTGGACTGTTGCTTTTTCTGCACAAACTGCTTTTCTTTTCTTTTCTTCTCTTTTCTTTTCTTTTTTTTTCTTTTCTTTTCCTTTCTTCTTTTTTCCCATCAAAACGGAACAGCTACCCAAAATATTGCTGCTGTAATCGCAGCGAAATGTTTGATCTGTTGTCTGAGAGGGGACTGAATACAAACACATGCGGTTTTTTTTTAACTTTTACCTGTAAAATAAAAAAAGAGAGGAAAAAAAGCTTTTGTAAACAGTACATTTTCTTTCTTAACTTCACAGTGGTGCTCTTCTTTACTTAAAATCTGACTAAAACACACTGAAATTTGTGTTGACAAAGTGCAGAAAAAGTAAAATTTTTTAAAACTTTTACAGAAAAGCAAAGGTATCATCAGATCTTGCTGCGAGTTAGACCCAGCATGATGCGTTATCATATAAAAACTATATTCCCAAAGTAATATTTGTACTTTTGTTGTCAGTGACAGGCACACTCCTGCTTCTGCTGTTTTTCTGCCAATAAATCAGCTGCAGCATCAGTCTCTCTCTGCGTCACATACATATTCATGGGTCTGCAGCACAGTAGCTCACTGAAGCATGCGCCAATGATGCTTATACACAATTTAAGACTGTCATTTGGCTCTGGACAGAGCTGCAAGCTGCCACATAAAGAGCTGCTTCACAGTTTAGTTGATGACACCAGCAACATTTTTAACAACTTAATGATAGTGTTCCCATGGCCCAAAAGCCTCTTATAGGGGCGATTACCATAAAAACCACACACATACAAGAAAGCCTTTCATTTCTGTGAGCTGTCACAGACATTTTAAATTAGACATTTTTTATTTTTTTTATTCGCAGGTTTGTCATTCAGGTTGGCGTTTGGAATCGGAGGCCCTTGCTTTTTAATGTAAGAGGAGCTGCAATTGTAGGTTGCGGTTTTCTGGAACCTACAATGTCATATACGACATGGCCTGATGGCCTGAATTACAATTCATTTCTGCAGTTAGGCGTGTTAACTCATGATAGGGAACAAAAAGTATAAACAGTAAAATACAGCATACATGTATCAGCAATACTGTGTGTAAAATCACCATGAGTTTGTACTCTTCACCAGCTGGAAAAACAAGAACAAACTTATTTAAACAAAAATACATAAACTACAAAGCAACTCGTAGCATTCAGTGGAATAAATAAAAGTGCTAATGTAATGTGGAAGATTATAGCAAAATCAAGAGAGAAAAATGGATCCCATAAGCTGGGATGCAGAACCACAGCTTCCTTGTTTCCTTTGTGAGTTAGTCCCCTTATGAAAGGTTTCAATGATAGTCTCCAGGAGTCATATTACCAACTAGACATGGGCTGATGGATTCAAAATCCTGATAATATCGATACTAAGTTGGTTTCGATAGTGTGATAAGATTGACTTTAGTTTCAGATTCCCTCTTGAAATTTCATTTTAATGAAAACAAATTGCTATGATTTGATCTCAAGCTATTGTTTTTGCACAACTGACACTGAAATTTGTTTTGTTCCTTTTCTGTTTCTGTTTATCATGTAAATATGTTACTAAGGTATTTTGTAGACACATATATACTTTATCTAAATTTTGTCCTAGGTTTTAACTAAATAGTTGAATGGAAAAAAGCCTCAGTAACTCCTAGAGGTCAGAAGTTTGATGATGTATCGCACTTGAATAATAAGTTGGTATCAGTATTGATGATACAGGTTCTGTTTACTTGGTATCAGATTGGTACCACAATATGCAGTACTGCACACTTCTAATACCAACATACATAAAATTGACATTTCAGATAAAAAATTCAAAAGGTAGGTTTTCATCATAGCTAATCCATGAAAATGAACAAAATAACACTTGCTATACGTGTACCTTTTTATGATAGCGATTTAATGTGGCATAGTAGGTATCTTTAACTGAACTGATAAAATAACTGATAAAATTAATATAAATGCATTTTAATTTATCGAAATTCAGTCTCTAATAAAGCTTCTAAAATTATTTTTTTGGTTTTGGTGTGCCATCACAAAAACAAAAAAAAAACCCACCCTGACATTTCCTTCCCTTATGCTAGTTTTGCAATGATATAAGGAACATAGAAAAATGAAAAAAAGAAGAAACCTCACTCCTCCTTCTAGAGATAGAGAGAGGGGGGAGGGTAAACACACCCAGACAGCCAGAGCAATGTCTGACATCTCTGCTCTCTGAAAGAAGGAAGAACTTATTACAAAGCCAGTGCGACGAAACAGAAAAGAAACAGAAGGAGGGAGGAGAGAAGGAAGGGGGGAAGGACGAGGGGGAGAAATGCAAAAAAGGTTCCGGCAGAAAAAGAAAACACAGGAGTGAAAGAGATGCATAGGGAACACAAAGACGCTGTGTTCGTGTTAGGGAGCTGGTGAGAGCGATGAGAAAACCAGCAGACTTCATTCGCTGGTGCTGCTGAGCTGCAGCGCGCGCGCCGTCTCTCTCTCTCTCTCTCTCTCTCTCTCTCTCTCTCTCTCTCTCTCTCGCGGTGCCAGCTTGGACCAAGCTTTGGTATGATTTAGGGGAAACGGGGTTTCGGGCTTTTTTCCCCCTTCTTCTTCTTTGATTTGGATTTGGAGCGTTGTGCTGCAGGAGTGGATTTGACCGTGCTGTTATTTCTGATTGAACACAGTGTGCGACGTGGAGACTCCTGCGGCGGCTGCTCCCCTTCCCCATTCCCCGCAGCCTCCGGCTCTGTTTGGGCTATGGTCCTGACTGAGAACCGGGGCATCACCCAGATGCACAAGTCCGACTGTGTGGGAGGGTAAAAGGCAACAAACAACAGCATGGGAGCGAAGCAGATGAAATGGTAGGACGCGGCTATTTAAAAAAAAGAAACATTATTATTCCAACATTACACGCCAAGCAGCCTACAGGCAGCTATTTTTATCGACAGTGCATGTATTCATCAGCGGCAGAAATACACAGAGCATCAGGCCTGCATTCAGAATCCTCTCCTGATTTACATGTGGATCGTATTCATGCTCATAACAATTTATTTCGTCGTAAATTGAAGACTTTATAACCCAAAGGAAGCCAGTGATTGCTGCATGTTTACATTGCAGTGAATGTGGGTGTGACCGTTGGTGTCTGGGATATGAGCCTCCAGTGCCTAGCAACCACTGATGTATGTAGCAGAACTATTCTGAGCCACGTTATAATTACCGTTGCAGTGCCTTGCAGAAGTTTTCACAGCGCTTGGAACTTTTTGGGAGAACAACAAATATCTGAATATTTTATTAGGATCCATATGACAGAAAAAAATAAAAATGGCACTGCTTAATCGTAAAGCGTAAAGCAGAAGGGAAACACATGTTTTCACAAATCTTTAGAAATGAATTTGAACAACATGAGGTGCATTAGTATTTGTATTTGTTAGCCTTTTTGGGTAGGTCTCTGCAAACTTTTGCTCATTCATATTTGCATAGTGGGTCAAGTTCTCCCTCTCTAGCTAGCGAAGGCACATAAACATCAATATTCGGAATTAGACAGATTCTCAATTAGTTTAAAGCATAGATTTAGTCTTAGTCTCAATCCCAGCTTCCCTTGCCCTGCTGCCACCATGTTTCACAGATAGGATTTTGTGTTCAGGATGATGTACAGTGTTAGTTTTCCAATGCAAATTACATTTTTGCAAACAGGTCAGCAAATAAAATTTTTGTCTAATCCGTCCAGAACATATTCTCCATCTACTGACAACAAGTGAACAATACACACTTAAAGTCTTATCACAATATTTTGTGGTGCTGTTGTGATAATGATAAAAATGATGATAAGAACCATTTATTACTTCTTTTTTTGGGTAGCTGTATAACTGCAGGGCTTTGAAATGTCATAGAACATCATTAAACTCGCATTATGTAAAAAATTGACCCAAAATGTAATAAAGTCATTGAATGCATTTTTGTCTTGAATGACATGCAGGTCAGTACCAAAGGTTCTGAAAAGGAAACTAACTGACCAAAAGTTCGACATTTATCAACCAAAGTTTCAATTAATTGGAATTTATCGTGAAATGGTAAATTAAATCATTAAGTAAAATAAAATCAGTAAGTAAATGATAACACAATAACTGTCCAAACCTACCACCGACTTGTTATTGTTAGCATCTTAAAAATACTTTCAAAGCGTGAGATAAATGTACTTTTAAGCTAAAAAAAAAAAACACAGAGTAATAGAGTAAGGTAACAAGACATTTTTCCTATACTACTACAAGGTGGAGACGCTTTGTTGGCCACAATTAATTTTAATAGCTGGGCACCGCTGGTTAGAAACGTTGAGGTCAGTTGTGAACTAGATGAAATGTTTTTCTTTTATAAGTAACAAAGTACCTTTAAATCGCATATTAACTGTGAACAAATGTGCATTCTCAGTCATTTTCCTCCAGAGTTTATTAAATCCTGTTAATCTGATGCTACTAAAGCTCATCCTGTGCAAATCCCATGCAGCGCCTAATCTCCGGCTCAACCCATATGCTCCCGGTTTGTGTGGTATTTGTTCCGTTCCTAACACCAGAATGGCTTTTGGAGTAATGGCGTCTGTTCCAAAAGCGCCAACAGATGCAGAGACGGTATTTGCAGGAGCCAACAGCTCCTTGGTCTGCTCTGGAAAAAACAGTTGAGGATAATTACAGCAGCATCTGATAAGATGCTCACTTCCTGCTTTGACGTGGCCTCAAAGAAACATCAGTGGGGATACTAAAATCTGATACTTTTACCCTTCTCAGGGAACGTTATAAGTGTAGATATAGGTCAGTCCATCCATCTTTATATCTGTAATCCACAAAAAACTTTTTCCTTCCCTTTGATTTCAGTTTCACAGTAAAAATGTTGACAAATCTATATTATAAATGTCAAAACCTTCACCTCGTTCGAAGAATTTTAGTTTTTAGGTCTTTATTTTCATCTTTATTATTAAACCGTTCTTTACCTTGTGGATTAAGAATGGTTTAACATATAACTAGGTTTTGTTTAAATATGTTTTGACTTGTTTTAAATAACATAACAGAAGCCTAAAACAGCAATTCAGTCACGTGGATAAAATAATAGTGAAAAGAAAACTCACTTCAGTTGAAACCAATAAACTCTGCGTTTTGTCTGCATGCTACTGTGCTAGCATCTGAAACGTGAG
Organism: Poecilia formosa; assembly: GCF_000485575.1. Lineage (NCBI taxonomy): Eukaryota > Metazoa > Chordata > Actinopteri > Cyprinodontiformes > Poeciliidae > Poecilia > Poecilia formosa. The sequence continues at coordinate 1,134,863 of NW_006800002.1, forward strand.
TGTTGGCTTCTCAGCAGCTTCCCGAGTTCAGTTTCACATGCTGCTGCTGGTTCCTTCAGGCATGATTCCAGTTTAGCTGAAGATATTGCAGGAATGTGCTCAGTTGGTTTTAAACTGGAGCAGCGTGAACTCCAAAGTGACACAAATGTTTGCTCTCTGTTGTGATGTTTGCTTGTGTTGAGTAATTCCTGCAGATAAGCATAAAGCCTGGTCATATGAAGTCGAAATCGTGCTGCTTATTTATGGGAAGAAACATGTTTAACCGTGCAAATAGAATCCCTCGGGCCATTCTTTGGTTTCTCCGTACAGCTTTCTCCCACCGCTAAGCCGCTGTTTTTTTTTTGTTTTTTTTTTTGTTCCTCACATTTTTTTCTTCCCAGCAGCAGGGTGTTGAGTTCAGATGGGTTTTTTTTTTTTGTATCTATGATTTTTTTCCTCGCTGAGTGTTTCTAGATTTGTTTTAGTTGTCCTAAAAATTAGGTGGAAACTTTGAGGTGATTCAACTTTCACTGAAGTTTCCAAATTTTGGAGTTATTTGCCTTTAAATACTAGACAGGAATTCTCGCTGCCTTTTCTTAAGTATCTTTTGCCTGTAGCTTTTGGCATCGTCTTGTTTTTTGGCTGAATTTTTGTTAATGTTTTACTAACATATATTTTTTGGTTTTGTGTCTTTCATTTATCTTATTTTTGGACAGCCCCTGGGTGAACTTGTTTTAAATTTCTGTTGTACAACTTAATCTCTGACCTTTCTGATGTTTTTCTTGATCTTTATGTAGCTACACCAATATTTACTAAAAGAAGAAGACTTGTGCTCATGCCTGTTTTCATAACAAACATCGCTGTATGATAAATTGTTCCAGTAATTATTGTTGTTTTTGACATAATTTCCAAGTAATTTATTGATAATGTCACAGTAATACAAGTTCACCCTTTCAAAAGCCAATGAAGTTTAATTTCGTAAAGCACATTTAACACTGGAACTGGAAGACATTTTACAAATTCATAATAAAACACAACAATCAAAAACAAAAAATAAAAAGGAAATCAGACACTTGCAACCAAAACCATAAATAAAATGGATTCTGATGTCTCCTTAAGCAAAATTGCTTTTCAAAGAATATTAATCATCTGATTGGAAATCAGAAATGCACAATATATCAGCAACAATTTTCAATTATCGGCTGGTATCAGTCATTTTTAATATGTCAAATAAAAAAAATAAATAAAAAAAACTTGGTTGATGTTATATTTCCAACTTGTTGCCGTTTGTTTCTGGAATGGATTGGTCATTTAGTATTTGTTTGGTCATGTGAGCGTGACGGTCATGCAGCACAGGATTGTGGGTAGTTTAACTAAAGCAGAACAACATTGGTAAAGTCCAGTGGTGTGACCATTTTTTTCAGTGTTGAAATGAGAGTGAAACTTAAAGATATAATACATGCAATGTCTGTAAATATCGGTTCTTGGCCATAATGGCAATATTAATATCGAATATTGACATCGGCCCAAATATTCAAATCGGTGCATCTCCAACTACATGATGGTAATTGAATAAGCTGAATTTAATTTTTTGGGGCATTAAAGCAGAGGAAGTTTGTGCTTGTGATGTCAAAAAAAAAAAAAAGACGAAAAAATGAAACGCTGCAAGAAATACTTTTGCAAGACCGGATTTTATTTATCAAGATTATAAATGATCTGGGTTTAAATTGCTTTCTCAAGATGGGAGTAATTCAGATTTTCATCTGGCAGGAAGTGAAATCTCCAATCTCCATTTTTACGTTTGCAGGTTTGTTTACTGCTCTCAGCTTGCCTGTGTACAAATTTTCACCCCCCCTGCCTGTTCTTACCATCTGTTTCAGCCTGAGCTCCGCCAGTCCTGCCCACTCCCCCAAAGAGGAATACGTTATCGCCCAGTCCGCTGAGGCCCCCGCAGGAGAAGCGGCCCCTCATCGGCCTGATAACCAGGGGGAAACTCTGGAAGACAAATCCGAGCCGACAGAGAGGAAATCTGTCCCGGGTCGGTCGGCAGCACGCAAACTCTCGTAGAAGCCAAATATCATGCCATTTCAAAAACAAGCATCCGAGCTCATTCTCCCTGTCTCTTCCTCTCAGAGGATGTGCCGCTCTGTGGGTTGTGTCCCACACTCAGCCGTGATGGGCAGGAGGAGGAGGAGAAGTCCTGGGAGGAGCAGCTGGACGTCCACCAGGAGCAGTTGGAGAAGGAGATGCAGGAGGCCAGGAGGATGGTGTTCCGGCTACAGGTAACTCCGGGTGATAACGCACCGGAAAACGGGCCGGACTCGGTACGGAGGCAGAACAGCTGCAGATGAACGCAGCATGTGATGAGATTTCATCCAGGCCGAGCTAGACTTTTTCAGTGGGTTGAATCACACCAAGTAAACAGAGATAAGTTGAGAGAATTGGAGGATTGACCTTTTTTATTTATTTTTTTTTTGCATCAATCTTCTCAGATCTAAACTCAGAATTCTGAGTTCAGAGTGGGAATTATGACATGAAAGGTCAGAATTCTGAGATCAAAGGTCATAAGATAAGAGCCTCAATCCTTTTTTTTTTCTTCATTGTCCCTAATCCTTTCCTGCACTTAGATAATTAATCTAATTGGTTATTTAATTAACTGCTAAATTTGAACAAATTTGTATTTTTGGACTATCAGCATTCCACACTGTTCAGTCACAATGTGATATAAAAAATGGACTACAAAAAAAAAGAAAATAATATGAATCATATCCTTTTTTTAACTTAACCAAACATCCACCTATCTTGTCTTTATTCCTTTACCCATACTTTGCATACAGATATTCATATCTTAGGACGATTTAGAGACACTATTTAACCTGACATGCACATCTTTGGACTGCTGGAGGAAGAACTAAAGCATGCATGGGGGAGAACATGCAAACTCCGAGCAGGAAGAGTCTGTGCTGGGATTTGAACCCAGGACCTTTTAGCTGTAAGGAAACGGTGCCAACAAATGTGCCTCTGTGCAGCCTTAGCTAAACATAGTACAAGTACATTTACTCAGAACAGACACAAAAAACAAAAGCAGTGTTCTTCCTTTGTAGTTAAAAATAGAGACATCCATTTCTTCTGTTCAGCAGTGCAGCTGCAGAAATACATAAAAAAAACAACAACACTGTAAAAAACACTATAAATAAACATGTCTGAGGACTCAGAGGTGTGTTTTCTTCCACATAGTCAGTTTGATATCATTTTCTATTTAGCTCTGTTGTACTGCCTTGTTTCTCAGACTCCTTGCAAAGGTATTCAGACCCCGTAAAAGTTTTTCACATATCAATTCTTCCAGACCACTGAGCTTTTCTGGTTCTAGTCTGCTGTGCATCCGCAGAACCAGAACCAGAACTATAGAAGAGTTTCATACCAGATGATACTGATAATTGATTCGGGTTTTTTTTGTTTTGTTTGTTTTGTTTTGAATATCTGAAATACTGCCAAACTTTGGCGTGACATTTCACCAGGGATGCACCGATCCACTTTTCTCACTTCTGATACAGATACCAATATCTAAACTTTAGCATAAGGCAATACCAATCCGATACAGAAAAACATTGCTGAATTGACTTAGTCTTTCTTTTTTTAAACACAGGCATAAATGTACTGAATTATAAATTGATTTATACCAGTACAGCATACTAAAGTACTAAATAGCTTCACAAGCTTGGTCAAACATGCAAAAATAACAACTTTTATCTATTTAGTAATGGAATTAGGAATATAATATATGATAAAGAAACTAAAACTGAATAAAACAATAGGTTGGCCGTCTTGATCAAAAGTAAAAAATAAACTGCAACAATAATTCAGATAATTCAGAAAGCGAAATTAGAAATTTTAAGTATAATGTAAAATAAATAATAAACCTTGACACCACTCAGAGCACAAAGCATAGAATTAGACTGCATAGATTTGCTCTTATGTGTTGGGAAGATTGTCACCAATACCCGATCTAGAATTTTTTTCAATATCGGGGCCAATACAGATACTAACATCGGATCGGTGCATCTCTGGTTTTCTCTCCATGCCATTGTTTATTTCTAAGCAAGTTATGAGGCACGGTGGTGAAACCTTAAACCGCTGCTGCACTGGTTACTCAACAGGTTGGTTGCTTGGTAACCAAAAAGCAATGCCACTCACCTTGCTAGCTGACCATGAGAGGTTGCGCAGCTAAAGCCTTTCCCTCTGCACATCCCCCAGAGCGCTTTACGGTTCTTGATCAGAGTTGTCCATCAATCCATTTTCTTTAACCCTTGTCCTTAGTGGGGTCAGGAGGGGTGCTGGTGCTTATCTCCAGAGAGACATTTCGGGCAACTGCGACCCTGGACAGGTTACCAGTCCATCGCAGCAGAGTTACCCTATATATTGAATATTCTGTCACATGTATATTGATTGATGTATTGTCCAGTCCTAAGACAACACCAACGCTGAATTTTGAGCTGCGTTCCTTCTCCCATGTTGTCCCCCTCAGGGTCTGCTGCTGCACGGCTCCCTCCCGGAAGAGGACCAGGACGAATCCGGGAGCTTCGGAGATGGCCGGACGACCGCGGAGCAGCAGCTGGTACGGTCCGGTTCCCTCTCTCCCTCTGCTAACCTGAGAAGGCCTCGCTCGGTCGCAGATCTTTCGTGAAGCGCCCGCGTCAGGCCTCTTCTCCCTGTGATGATATTTTTCAGCCGTCACTCCCTTCTGGGGTGTTGGTGGGAGAAGCCAGTGAGCCGATGAATTCTCTCTGATCTGCCGGCCCGCTGTCACGCGTTTCTGTTGCCTCTTCATGCGTTCTGACATTTTCTCCCCTTCTCTAATTATCCTGTTCATGCGCTCTTCCTTTGAAGGTTCTAATCCGCAGTCGTCTGGACCAAAGCATGGAAGAAGGCCTTGATCTGAAGGTACAGTGAGGAACTGTAATTGCAATTAATATAGATGAGCTTCCTTTTGTGTAATGAGGGTGTTCGCACGTGTGTGCGTGTGTGTGTGTGTGTGTGTGGCTCACAGAGGGAGCTCCTGAGGCACAAACAGGAGACGCGACACATTCAGGCCATCAAGGTAAAACCTCTTAACTTATCTTTGGGACTAAAGTGGAGTGAAGGACGTAAATCTTTTTTATTATTTTTAAATGGATGAGGCGATATGCACTTGAAGCTTTATCACAATGTTCTGCTGTTCTGTTGTGACCATAAAATCTATTAGTTGCATCTTTTTTTAGGTAACTGTGTGGCTGCGTATGTGTGTCACAGCAATTATAGCCCCACAAACACAAATATTGTTCCTGAAAAGCATTCCCACTTGTAAGATGCTTCTCTAGGACACCAGAGATTAAATTAAATCATCATTTGAAAGCTACTTTTTGTGTTTACTCAGGTTATCTTTGTCTTATACTGCAATTTATTTGATGGTATGAGACATTAAATTGTGACCAAAATGTAAAAACCTGAAGAACTCTAAAAATGAGAAATCCTTTCTCTACACTGTCGCAGAAGAAATATATGACAGTTCCCACAACAGAAATAGTAGTTTTTAATGCAACAAAAATGAAAAAAAAACAAACATATATATATATAATATGATTCTTGCATACGTATCAAAACATATGTTTATTAAACTTAACACCAGTGAGTCGAAGTAAATGCTGTTTCTTGATCCATTTACAGACTTAAAATGGTGGAAATTTAGTTTGATTCAGTTGATTATTGCATCTCTGCACATATAAAGTTTAGGTTTGATTCCTTAACAAAAAGAAAAAAGAAGAAACTGGACGGCTGTTGATGAGATGGAAACAATTCACCCGCCTTTGTGCTCTGATCTCTCTGATCTTCTCATCTCTCTCATTAGGATGCGCTGCAGCAGCGCCTGTCAGTGCAGGAGGACGCCGTGCTGCAGCTAAAGCAGGAGCTACTGAGGTGCAACATGGCCAAAGATCAGTTGGAAGGAGAAAATGTGAGACAAGCGATGATTTCCTTTTTTGACCTGATAAAATATCTGGCTGGGATACAAGTGTACGTGGAAGAAATCTATCTAGAGCTTACCGTATTCCACACTCTGCCCGCCTGCAGGAGGAGCTCAAATGCAAGCTGAGTGAAAGGAACAAATTACTCACCGAATATGAGGTATAGCTTTTCATTATTTACACCGTAATGGATTTTCTTTTCGCGTGCAGGTAATCACTTTTGTCGTTTGTATTTTTTATTTTTATTTTTTCTGTCTGTCTGTTTTGTCAAAACCACATCAGCAGCAGCAGCTGGGGAAGAAGGACAGGCTGCTGCTGCAGCAACAGAAGCCCGATGAAAGTCAGCACAAAGCACACGAAGTCGGCCACGGACGGGTATGGAGAGCGCCGCGGTTGCAGCGTCGCCACAATCCAACATTTCAGCGTGAATAAACCTAACAATCATCAGAGAGCTTTCGCACATGACGGGGCGCGCATTTCTTCTTATCATAACAACAAATCATTTAGACAACGGAACCACTGATGCATTTAGACAGTGTCAAGCTTGAAAACAAAGCTGTGTTTTCTCATTCAGCTCAGCGTTGTAGGCTACAGAGACCAGTTCCCACTGCAGAATATACAGCGCATTAATCAGAGAAGGGTTTTTTTTTTAGCCTTTTTTAATGCATTTCCTGAACTAGGGAGCTTTTCTTGAAGCAGAATTACTCAAAAATAAACACAAGTGCTCCAAGTTTTACTGTAACTTCAAACATAGCATGTAGAGCAACAAAGCGAGTCACTAATATGTTTATAATGAGTTTTTGACAACAATAAAGCTCTTAGTCTGGGGAATAAACTTTTATATCATTTTGTTTTAGGTGCATTCAGAGGTTTGGTATAATATTCCATTTTCATTTCAGTGATTTATTGACTTATTTGAATCGTTGACTTTGGAATAATAATGCTACATACAATTTAAGTGAAATTTAAAAAGAAGAACTTAGTGCAGTTTACATTGAATGTCTGGTCTTTGATACATAGTCAAATATGAATCTGAATTATACCAGATAATTAGAAAAACCCTGCGTCAAGATTCTACTTTCTGAGGAACATGATTGAAGTTGTAAAAACATATTAGAGACTACATAAATATTTTTAACATGTGAGTTAGTTAAGATAATAATAATTTTAAAAAAGCTCCAAATTAATTGTATTTTTCCCACTCTACCATGTCTCCATCTTACAGACATTTAGAGGTGAGAATGGTGGCTGTGACAACTTGGTGGTGTCGACTTCTCCTTCAACATTTCAGCACAATGCACAAGTACGTGTCAGTTTTTGGATTTTTACTACTTTTTAATAATAAAAAAAGAGAGAGATGTGCAGAATTCTAAATTCTACAGATTTCTGAATTTTTTAGAGCTGTATAATGATTTTTATGTGATTCTGCTAACATGTTGCAAAATGTTATGCAGTGTGTGTAAAACTGGGACAAGAAAACGCTTTGGGGAGTCATTCAGAACACTTTATAAGGAAAATACTGGAAATACTAACAGTTTACAGGGACAGTAATATGTAAAGTTGACTTTTTTTAGCTTTACATCATAACATGTTTTAATGTTATGATGCTGTGGATATTTTATATCTACTGTGGAGAGAGCAGTTCACTCTGCCATTATCTGCTGAGTTAGCAACATCAGAGCCAGTCATTAGAAAAGCTAACTAAGCTGATTGTTTAGAAGGCTGGGTTTGATCTGGCAATATTTCTTTACTGGTATTTTGATGATTTATTGATGGTGATGTTCTTTGTCCTGGAGGTTGAAAAGCCTCCTTGCCATCTCCATCATCTTTAGCTTTAACTCTGTGAAAGTGAACTGAACTGAGTCTGTTTTGCCACAGGGTGAGGAGCTGCAGCTCGTCAGGGAAGCGCTGCGCAGTCTGAGGGACAGTTTCTCGGGTCATGACCCCCAGCATCACACCCTGGACACTTTGGAGCAAGGCATAGCGAGCCTCATGGACCGACTCCACTCTTTGGACAACCAGCGGAGACAGGAGAAAGGAGTACGAGCAGCTACACACGCTGGCTCTGAAATGGTTTTTTTTTGTTTTGTTTTGTTTTTGTTTTCAGCAGGTGTTTACCAGGAGTAATTGTATAATATGTTTTTCTTCTAGGAGGAATTTAAATCGCCAGGACGCAGAGCCAACTCGACAGACCGTGACTCCTGGCCGCCGAGCTCCAGTAAGACGAGCAGAATCTTTGTGTTCTGTTCAGCGTTCGTCATCCCCAGCAACATTCTAACTTAAATCAAATAATTAAATGATCCCCTTTATTACATGTCCACATGTGTGAGGTGGATCATCAGAACCATTACAGAGTTAGATTTTTTTTTTTTTTTCGTTAAAGTTATTTGTGTCATTATTTTTCAGAAGTGGCGCACTCGCACAGCAGCCCGGGACTAGACGCTGTCGTCTCTACTAAAGTGCTCTACTTCACAGATCGCTCGCTCACTCCGTTTTTGATTAACATCCCGAAAAGGTACCAAAAAAAAAAAAAGTTTGGAATAGTAATGATTTTTTTTTCTTTTTTTTATGGAAGTGTATTAGGGCCATACTAAGAAAAAAATAACATAAAAAATAAAATTACAAAAATAAAGTCATAATATTCTGAGAATAAAGTTGTAATGTCACTTAATCCTTAAAGTTTGATGTCATTCTCATAATGACATCAAACTTTACTCTTGTAATTTTATTTTTTAAATTTTTTTAAAGTGACCCCAATGCTGTCATATATTCCTTTCCTGTAGGAAGATATATTTCTTATATCCAATTTCAAAAACAAATTGCTTCTGGAGAGTTGAAGCCTGATTGAGGCATGTCCAGAGCTTTAAACTGTGATCTTTGGCAGCTTGTGGTTTATCCTAGTAAAGCTTCATGTTTCTTGGCATGTATGGATGCATAGATCATGACTGATCATGACAATGTGTGTTTGCAGGCTGGGTGAAGTGACACTGCGAGACTTTAAGGCTGCTGTAGACAGACAGGGCAATTTCAGATACCACTTCAAGGCTCTTGACCCAGAGTTTGGCACAGTGAAAGAAGAGGTAGGTCACTCATTTTAACATCACTTTCAATGTCAAAAGTAATAATAAAAACTTACTCCACTTCTCTTCCAAAAATATCCATAAATTCTGTCACATGTTGTCAGGTTCCAAAACAAAATTTAATGCAACTATTGGGATATTACATGCCCAGTAGCTTTCAAGAAAAGCTGTTTAAGGCTTTTATACATAAAAAAAAACTAACCAGATAATTTTGGTCTAGTTTCTATTGCAAATATCTTTGAACACTTGAAATAAGACAAAATTAACTTACAAGCAAATTTTCAGCAAGATATACTGTAGGAGTAACCAAACATTTTTCACGTTATTACGTCTGGTAATAAAACTTAGCACTTTTTCATCAATATTAAGAAATTATTGACTTAAAAGAAGCACCTATATCTTGCTGAAAAGTTACTTAGAAGCTAGTTTTGTTTTATTTTAATTATATAAATATATTTGGACTAGACTTTAGACCAAAAATACATGGCAAAATTATGTGTTTTTGTAACGTCCAGGAAGAGGAAAACCTTAAACATACAATTGGAGTTACAATGTTGTTCTATCACCAGCCTAGCTAAAAACCAGTCCCTTGTAGGGACAAGGTGGTTCCATACAAGGGATCTGGATCCTCGGCTATTGACAAATTATTGCTTGCTGGATGTGTGGACTGTAAAATTTTTAAACGATTGGATCTGATTTTATCCAGTCGCTGATGTTTGCTATGACATGCGTAATGTGCTATCTCAATGGTATACTGGAAATACGTGGGTAGAAGGGCGATATTCAACATGTTACATTGTCTTGGCCTGATATCGCGGTGTGTGTGGTGTTCTCATGAGGATAAACAACAATGCCCGGAAACATGAAGTGGGAATTCAAAATATACAGAGACAAAACCACCGCCATGGCGGACCAGAAAGTCTTGTGGAGATTGGAGAAGTGATTGGAGAAGCGAATGTTTCTGGAAAGAAACAATATTTGTATTGTTTCTTTCCAGAAACCTTCGCCATAGCTTCTTCCTAGTCTACCATGTTTGTTTACTCTGAACTCACATTTGACCTTGAGAGGTTTTGAGAGATTTGACAGCTGGGAAATTTGGCTCAATGGGAGAAATCCCAGCCTGATTACTGGAGAGAGATGAGAATCAAGCGGAACTGCATAAGAATAGCACATAAAATCCCCCCAAAAACACATCAAAATTTGTGATTGTGAAAAGTCCAAGGGGTATGAATATTTTCAGTTTAAGATAACTGTAAATGCCGTTTTTGTTGGCTGTTCAGGTGTTTCAGGATGGAGCAGTGGTCCCCGGCTGGGAGGGGAAGATCGTGGCGTGGGTGGAGGAGGACCACGGCGAGCGGAGGTAGAACCAGAGATCACCACTACAAACCTCAACCTACAGCATCAAGAATTTAACCCAAAACATTTGTTGTGCCACTACAGGGGGAAAAAAAGCTGTTAAACAATAACTGGGACCAAGGGAGATAACACTTTTCACACGCAGCAACGCTGGAAATGTTTCACACCAAGAAAATGACTCGACATTTGGGTACTGCTATATTTAATAGAATTGCATTTTACACATTGACACCAGCTTGAAAGTGAACATGTCCGACTACAGTGTTAACGGCCAGTAATGTGATACTTGAAGCTTTGAATGTTTAGAAGAAAAAAAAATGTTGTATGAGTTTGTTTTCATGACGGTTGTAATCTGTTCATTGAGTGCAGACTTCAAAGATACAGTGTTGACATATTATACAAAGTTCCATATTGCCAAAAAATCTTGTTGCTCTGCATCGATTTTGACATTTTAATAAACTTAAATTATTGCATGGAAGGTTTTCTTGACCATTTTTCCCCCTAAGTAGAAACACTTCCTGTCCTGTCAGAACTGCAAACCCCCAAAATCTTACCAGGTAATTTTCTAGTCTAACTATCTTGATATAAGACAAAACTAATTTACAAGCAACTTTTCAGGACAAAACAGGAGTTTGATTTAAGTAAATAATTTCTTAATATTGATGAAAAAAAAACTAGTTATAAGTAAAATGATCTGCCAGTAGACCAGGACATTTTGGCTTCTAATAGTGGAAAAATGTCTTGTTCTACTGGTAGATTATTTCACTTATAACTAGTGTTTTTTCATCAATGTTAAGGAATTATTTACTTAAAAAAAGCTCCTATATCTTGCTGAAAAGTTACTTGTAAGTTAATTTTGTCTTATTTCAAGTGTAGTAAGACATCTGCACTAGAAACTAAACCGGACATATTAGATTTTGTGTTTTTGCCATAGGCTTATTGTTCAACGGAGATCACTAGTATCAAAAATCCTCTCACAAAATAAAACTAAAACATACATTCCTCATGTAGTTCTTCAGAACACAAATTGTTATTGATGTTAATAAATCTTTTGGTAGGCAGTGGATTTAAACTTGTTCCTGCACATCAGCCAACATAGCACACCGGGACAATCTAACACATTTCTCTGTAGAACATTCTGAAAATAGATCAATTTACAGCTCTGCCTCAAACTACAATCAAAACAGCTTGTTAGATTTTAGTTTGAAGCACGACATATGTTCCCACAGTACGCGCTCTTAATTCTGACTGCATTGGATAGTGCGCTTCTTAAGGTGTGTTTTCTGTTGCTGTGAGAGTTCAGTCCTTACATGCGTGACCTGGCGAACTCCTCTCCCTTTTCTCGCTGAAATTAATTGGTCACAAAACAGCTGCTGTCAGCGTGAGCCTCCGCTTCTTCTTGTTGAAGACGGCAGCGGCCGTGTCCTCGTTTACTGTTTTTGGAAACTCCAGAAGCAAATGGTAAACATCTTCCACTTCTAGAAGAACATCCTCCTGCAGAGTTATAAAATAT
>NW_006800002.1:1146921-1240300 GCF_000485575.1 Poecilia formosa
TTTATATGACATTCAGCCATCCAGCGAAGCACAGCGGAATCGAAGCGGTTCATTATAAGTGTTTGGGGCAGAGGGGGTGAGTAGCTGCTAACCTTGGACACTCTCAGCTGGCACTCTGACATGGAACGAACTTTCGGCAGCTCCACTGTCAGCTCCACGCTGCGAGGGACTCCCGCCACATCGCTCTTCACCTCCACCACATACTCGGGCTCCTGAGGCCCCTGGAAAGTGCTGGAAATGACCTGGATCAAATTCGCCTTCGTCTGCTCCGCCGGCCTGCAAATGATTTGGGCCGCGCTGTCCTCCTCCGATCGCTGAGAAGAGGAGATCTGTCGCAGGAGGGCGGCTGGAGTCTGACTGGCTGTGAATGAGAGAAACTGGTGGGAGGATGCAGACGACACTCCCTTGCAGGAAGGGAGCCACGCGCCCTGAGTAAAGAGGTTTGCCGCAGCTTATCAGAGTAAGAGGAATGAAATGTTGCTGTACTATAAAGTAACTCACAACTTACTGTAGTAAACAATAATATTGTACTGGTTTGACACCATTTTGAAATAGGGGTGCACTGATTGCAGTTCTCTGGCTGATTACCAATATTTAAAAATATGCTGATTCTGATTTTGGCTGATGCTATTTTTTTTCTTTTTTGTCTGAAATGTCACTAAATATAGCAAGAAAGTCACAGAGTTGGCAACAGTGGGGTCGCTATTGGTAACTGCAAACATGCAGACATGACCTAACCTGGTGGGCCGGTCTGACAATCAAACCTCTCACGGCAGAGCAAAAGAGGACAGTGTCTGATTTTTAGACCTTTGTTGAGCCAGATAAGATCAGTGGATAAGTTCGGCTTCACATGTAAGTATCGGCCAATCACAGACCTCCCAAAATTAAGAAAATCAGGGCCTATTTTGAAGTAATGGCGTAATAATGCAAATAAGCCCTTTCACACACCAACAAACCTTAATTTTTAAAAGAAAACTTAGTACTGGAAGAGAAAGATATAAACATCCAAAATGAAATGATAACCAAAACCGAAAAATAAAATGGAGACGCAGAACACTCACAACCGAGACGACAAATAAAATACATTGACGTTTGTGTCACCAAAATTGCCATTCACCAGAATGGAAAATTAGGGATGCACAATATACCCAAACTAACATTGATATCAGCCAATATTCATCACCTTTTAACATCTCAACATCAGCCCGATAAATAAAACCTGGCTGATATTAACACACGATATTTATTTCAATCTTGTTGCTGTTTGTTTACGGTCGGGTTGGTCATTTAGTATTTGTTTGGTCATGTGACAGTGACAGTCATGCAGTGCAGGATTCTCAGATTGGAAAAATATTATTGGCCACAACAGAAGTATTAATATCGGATATAAATATCTGCCCAAATTTCTATATTGGTGCATCCCTAACGGAAATGAGCAATCTCATTTGAATTACACGATTAGTTGATTAATTGCTTATTTTTACAAGTTTGGGGAGGTTAGTGGGTTACTTACTTGTTTCCAGTTGCTTGGAGATGATTGGCAGCTTCTGAAAGCCGAGCCGACACTGTAAGTCGTCCGGGTTACCTTTCGGACTGCGGCTGACGACGCTGTACTCCTGAGATAACGACATCCCGTGCTGTTGCTGGGCAAAGCTCAGGGCCAGCATATAGATATTATTAATATCTACTTTATCCTCTTTCCTCTTCTGTAGCACTGAAGGATTTAGCGCCACATCCAGCACAGCGAAACAGCCTGCAGGGGTTAAAACCTTTGAATGTCTTGCTCACATCGTGCAACACAGACGAAGGTCGTGCAGCTTACAGCCACCTTGGTCCTCGCCGTTGCATCTCTCTAGTTTTCCTCCGCACAAAGGAAGGGAGCTGCTCTGATCCTGAGGCGGAGGCACACGCTTCCAGCTGCAAATGTTAATGTAGAGCAAACCTGGCTTTGGCTCCTGGGAAGGACACAGATGAGCCTGAGACTTTTACATACATTTGGCATAAAAATCATACAAATGTACTGCTACTAAAGATGCATTTGATGCATTCAGTTCCCAGGGTGGAGTGATAATATATCAAATATTTTTCTGGGTTTAACAAAAAAAACAACAAAAAAACATGAAGCTGGTGCCAAACTTTGAATTTCCTGTGAATTTTGTCTAATGCACTTATGATCAAAATAACCCATAGGACTACAGGTTCCTATGGGTTATTTTAAATGTAATGGATAAACATTACATTTATCCAGTAATGTTTGGATAAATGGACATAAAATAAACCAAAATGAGCTTGATTATCTCCATTATAATGATTGATATTTTTTAAAGAGCAATCAGACAATCAGAACCCATTTTATTTATGGTATCAGTTGTGTGGTTTATATTTCTATTTTATTTACTGTTTTTTGGTTGTGTTTTATTTTGGATAATTAAAATATCTTCTAGCTCCAGTGTTAAGTATTCATAACAAAATTAAAGTTTATTAGTCTTGGCAAGGGCAACTTGAATTATTATACAATTATCAACCTGAAAAAGGTTTCAAAAGAACAATTTTTTTCAGCAATAATCACTGGGACAAGTTATCGTCCATCAGAATGTGTTATTGTGACAGACTTACATGTAAGCACATATGAGAACCAGTAGAGTTTGTATGAATTGGTGTTCAAACCCAGCTTTTCAGTGGTTGTTTTTCACAAACTTTTAAAAACGTTAAAGTCTGACTCTTTCCACAATCTTAGTGTTAGCCTAATTTATCCATTCCAGAACTGTTTTGATGGGTTGTTGGTGTCCTGTTGAAATGTGTAATTGTTTACCACCCGAGTGTCAAACTCATTTTTATTTTGGGACATTCTCACTTGTCAACAATGACAAATTGTTGAAATATGAAGAAATGGCTGTCTTAACTAACAACTTTGCATCAATGTAATTTGGCAATGTAAAGATAAAAAAAAAACTGTTCTGATTTGATTTGTAAAATATTTATTACATAAAAATGGGGTGTTGGATTTAACCCTCGGGCCTTTAGTTTGATACATATTTCTGCTGTCTAGTTGCTTATTGAAGGCAAGATGAAGAATTTTGAGGTATTCTTCATTTTTTATTATTCCATCAACTTGAAATACACCATTCCAACTTTCCATCAGCAGGATGCTGCTGCCACCGACTGCTTCAAAGTTGATATCGTCTACTTGGTTTAATAGCCTCATCATGACGTTTTCAAACGTACTTTTTTCTCCCATTTTGACCGAATATCCCAATGTTTTGTCTCCTCTGACTGTAAAACTTTATCCAGACGGCATTTGACGTCCCCATATCTGCAAGTGCAAGCTGTCCTAATCAATCAAGCGCACCTGCTGCTGCTGCCGACCGTCCAGGAAACTCACCAGTATCTGAGTTCGCACACACGAATGGAGCTCAGGCGGTGCGTTGAATTCAGCTCCTCTCTTCATTTGTTCCTCTATGAACTTGCGGTACGCTGCTGGGTCGCTTTGAGACAAGTCGTCCAGCATGACCCAAAAGTGGCTGACCTGCTGTAAAACATCTTCCCTTCCGCCGGTGCTGGACATCATACGAAGGTGAATGTCTTCCTTTAGCTTCTAACTGCTAGCTAGTTGGTAGCTGGTGCTTTAAACTGCAACCTCCGGTTGTTTTTTTCTTTGGTGTAGCTAAAGTATGTCGAATGTCTTATTAACTCCACAAGTAAAGCTAACTTTGTTAGTGTTGTTAGTTGCTATAGAAACTAGTTTTTAAAGTATCACACAGTCGCCACCTGGTGGTCAAGAGGTGTTTTTGCAGCGCAATAATCACAAGACATTGCTTTCAGAGGGGTACAATTTATACTCGGTACATAAAAGATATAACATGTATGTTTATATTTTCACTCTCGTTATGTGTAGGTCAGTTAACTGACATTTAAAGTATAAATAAAACACAGCCATAGTTCTCCACCATCCCAAATGACTCGGCAGTATCTTCCTCTTTTTTTTTTTGCATCTCTTGTTCTCAGTAATTCTGCAAAAAAGAGTGATCATCAGTCAGTGAAAACTACAATTATGTTTCATTGTAAGCAAGTCAAAATTAATGATAATGGTAGTGTATGATGATCATAATTAGGCGTCATGTTGTGAACATCAATTTTTACAGTGCCTTTCACAGTCATTCACACCCTGTAAATTTTTTCCACCCTTTTTTTTTTTGCAGATTAGTTACAAACTTCTCTGATAAATCAGTGAACATAAAGTAGGGCATAACTGCTAATGCAGGGAAAAAATATGCACTGTACAAATAAAAATCTGAAAAGTGTGGCGTACTCCTGTGTATAATTTAATCTCCATATACATAAAGGTTCAAGTAAGTGTAAAGTGGTGTAATTACAAATTTTGTGCCACAAGTTCTTCTACTAGGTTGTCTGCTTCTCCATTTTCTAGTTCTGCATCCCCAGAACCAGACAATGGAGAAGCAACATTCAGTTTTTGTACTCTTATAATCTGGAACAAACGTTCAGAAACCTGCAAAACAGCCAAAACGCTGAGTTCCTTTATATCAAACTGAAAAGCCCACCTGTTCAGAGCTGCCTTTGATTCATAACAACTGGAACATTGATAGTTATATTTGATGTATATTTACTTAAATTTGATAATGGCATTTCAAAAAATTTGTTTCTTGTTTCACAATTAGCTATCATATTATGTTTTTACGGTGTAAAGCACTTTGAGCTCCCTTGTTGCTGAAATGTGCTGTATAATAAACTTGACTGGACTTCTGTCACATACAATAATTCCCAATGACGCTTTTTTAAGTTCCAAGTGGTATGAATAGTTTCGAAGCATTATAACTTCTGTTGATAAAAGTGTTTACCTCAATCATGTCGTAGATCCAGTCCAAGAATTCAGCCACTTTGCTGTAAACCCCGGGATGGTTCGGCTCAGCGCAGCCCGTCCCCCAACTTACGACTCCTGCAAGCCTCCACAAATTTTCATCCTGGCAAACAAGAGGGCCCCCGCTATCCCCCTGATAAGGTACACACAGAAAGCCTTCAGTACAACCGTACACAAATGAAACAGGGTGTACATCTTTATTAATGTTATAAAAAAAGACAACAAAAAGTACTTTCTAGTACATGCATCCAACCTGACACGCATCCACTTTTCCTTCCGTGTACCCGGCACAGAGCATCCGTGGAGTGATCTCCCCGTTGTACATGCAGGAGCTGTTGCATTTCTTTGTGCTTATTATAGGAACTGGGGCTTCTTTCAGGGTGTCGGGCGAGTGAACTGAGAGAGGAAACATGCATTCAGGGCTGGCCTGTCAGTACAAGTGTCACGCTCTGTCAACGTGCCTTTAAATTAGACTTGTTGCACGAGTGAAATGTAGGTCTGTGTGTAGCCGCAATTCACCGCCGTCGGGCTGTGTGTATCCCCATCCAGAGATCCAGCACTGCGTGCCACCTGGGAGATCATAGTCGTACGGCGGCAAGCAGATGGGTCTAATTGTGTCTATTTAAAAAAAAAAAAAGGGGGAGAGGAATTAAAAAAAACCCACTTAGCACTGATTGTTTGACAAATCTATATACACTGTTACAGATTTTAGCAGCCTTTGTAAATCCCTTTAGATACATTGTAAGTTTGTAAGTGCAGTAACTTAATCTCACACTGGAAACATTTCCTCACTTTTGGACCTTGGAAGCCAGAAGGACCTCACTCAGTTTTCTCCTATGTTGCAAAAGTTGAACGTACAAAAAGTGAGATCCTCTTAATCATCCAGAAATCTCAAGTCTCTCTTGTGTCATTTCCTCTTTTCAGCTCCACCTGTCGGCTTTTTATATGATTTACACGCGAGGACTGATATGACCATTGAAGAGGACTGATTGTGTGCCTTTTAAACCATTTTTGTTTTGATGTTGCCACATGTTTTGAATCATTATATTATGTGACCCATATCCAGTTTTCTGGTTGAATACAACAGTTTTTATTTAAAACATCCTAGCATTTCAAACAGTTTGTTTGAAGAGCGTTATAGATGCTCCATGTAGCCATTCTTTCTTCACTCCAAACCCACTTGGAGTATTTAACGGAAATGTCAATCTTTGTCTTATCTGTTAAAGTATGCTCTGCTGGTAAGAGTCCAGGGAATCTTCATGTGTTCACATTTATGGTAGGAGAACTGAAACAGCAAAGTTTACTTATTTATAGCTGCTATAAAGGCTTGGTCACCCTGAGGTGTCACTGTGTGCTCATGTTGTCTTTGAGCTTTGAATGTTTCTTTTTTTCCTCCCATCTCCTTTACAAACCTTTGAAGTGAGGGTATTTCCTTTACTATCTGATGTCTGATAAAAAAAAAATGTTTAGCTTGAAAATAACCTTTTGAACCACAGTCAAAGGAGGTACAGAAAAATAGCACTTTGAAACAACTCTGACAGTACAGCAGTGCAGGATATGAAATAAAAAGATTTATTCTGCCACTTTTAGACGTTGGACAAAAGTCAGACTTCATGAGGCATTTCAAAACTTGTTCAGATAATGTGGTCTTGTTAGTGGAAGGTTTTAAAATGATTTGTCTATTATTTTAAAAGGGGTGTGTAGACTTTCAAGTCATTGCACATTACTAATTGAACATGTTAATTAGTGACATTTATTAGTACTTTGAATTATTAATTGCACCTTTATCTGCTTGGTGTGTGGTGGCAAGATAAATCCAGTCTTACAGCCAGTGGCTAAAAGAAATAAGGCTTGGTGTTGCATCATTTTGATTCCCCAAGGAAACAATGTGACCATCAACTAAAGTTCCTAGAACCTGTGTCTGATTGTTGTATTTTCAGATCACAATTGTCCAGCGACTTACTCAGGCTTGGGCTGACAAAACAATTGAAAATCAGAAAAACATATCCCTGAACCTTATGATTTGCATTTAAAAAATTAACTATTTTATTTGCTTCAATATAAACTTGCATGTTTTATTTTATTATTTAAGCAGATAAAATAAATGTCGCATGAATTTTTGCGTTTAATAAGGGGTTGGGGGAAGGCCCACAAGTGCTTATGACTGATTTGACCTCAGATCAAAAAGTTCAGATTGTTTTAGAGATGCTAGTGATGCCAGAGAGTGTGCAACACATTTCTTAACATAGGATTCAGTCCCCACTCAATACAAGAACCCAAATAAACGGATTATTATAATATTTAATGTTTAGCGTGAGGTTATGCTAAACATAACCTCTATTTTTTCTAAAGTAAAAATAGAAACAAATTTAAAATAATGCTAGAGCATTAAACGTAGAATTAAGGCTTACGTTTCCACCGGTTTTTGTATGAAAACCTCGTCCACAGACACACCTGAGAAATTGAGGGGTCTCCGCAGCTTCATCAGCGCTATGTCGCTGTCGTGGCTTCTGTGGTTGTAGTTCTTGTTGTAGATGATCTTCTCCACCACGTAGCCCGTGTGCTGAGCGATTTTTGCCGAACTACGAGTCACAATGCCCGCATAGACCACCCAGCTGGACACATGTGGTAGCCTGTAGCTGACATTTCAAATGGAAAACAGACGCAGTATATGACTGACTGCTGCCCTTCAGAGGCGCTCCGACCTGTGACCCGTAGCGCTGTTAAGTTCAGCCGCCTTACTTATGCACACAGTGGGCTGCTGTTACTATCCATTGACTGGTGATGATGGACCCTCCGCAGGTGTGACGATTGCTGTAGTAGAGGCTGACCTGCCAGGGCCACCTGCCCAGCAGGGCCTCAACGCCTCCTATTATCCTGGGCAGCTTCGCTCGGGTCCCACACTCTGCACAGAGGATCGTTTATCAGAGACCTGTTTGGTCAGAGAGCGCTCCAGCAGATCTAGTCACTGATTGTTCCAATATTGAGCTTTTCACAGGGGTTTTACAGAGGTTTTCATGTTGGGTGAAAATGCTGAATCAAAAGTTCAAGCTAATTTGCTTACCAAAACACTGCAAAGCAATAATCTTCCCTGTGATGCAGCTCTCTCTAAATGAAAATAAATGGAGTAACTAATGAGGCGTAATCAATATATTAGCAGTTAAATCTGTGTAAATATGATGGCCTGAGATTAATCACCTCACCTGAAGTACCACATGTTTTCTAAGCTGCTCTTCTGTTCTGAGGTAATTTGTATGAAACCATCCGTGTAGTTTGGCCCAACGTCTGTGAGATTCACTCCTTTATGCCTGGTCAGTCTGGTAAGAAAGCGAAAATACGAGTGGGAGACGCAAATGAACACGCTATGTTTATGTCTTGAACTCTTCCCTATTGAACTTCTTCATATGCTGTCATGCAAATCTAAATGCATTTACATTTTGTGTGATAGACCAACAAAATGTAGTGTGTGCCTGTGTGGAAAAGGACACAATTTATTTAAAATCTGTGCTATGGATGTGTGTCCAGCACTTCTGAATTAGTTGTTTTTTTAAAACTTCAAGAGACGTAAGCTTTTGTCTGTTATGCTTTGCAGAAAAGTTCAGACTGAACTGAATTGTATGGACAATGTATGTGAAGATCAGTCTTCAAGATTTGGCCCAAATTCTGAACTGGATTTAGGTCTGGACTTTGACTATGCCATGGTGACACATGAATATGTTTTGAACTAAATCCTTCCAATCCTAGCCTGTGAGTTCACATGGTCGGCCATGTCAGTACTTCATCTCTGACATGTCTGCTGTGTTCCTTGGTCTGCATGATGCTGCTTGTTGTTCACTAATGTTCTCCAACAAACCGGTGAGGCAATGAATTTTATCAAGGGGTAACAGATCAAAAGGGGCTGGATACAAATGAACCCCATACAATTTTGTTTTTATTTATTTATTTTTTGTCTGTCTTCCCCATTATTTCCCACTACTTTGTGTTGGTTGGTTGCATAAAACGAATCAAACAATGCCGAATAAGAGGGGTGAATATTTGTAAGGAGTAAAGTTTAAAAAGCAGGTTTTAAAAAAAGGGGGAGTTGTCACTCTGATCTCAGTCTAAATGATGATGTTTGCGTGGTGTTTGTGCCGTCACACCTCAGATAGCCCAGCTGCCTGCAGACTAGTGTTCCCAACGATGAGTTCCACCTCTCGGAGCACACCGGCAGCCAGGTGTGCAGCCTCCCCAGCTGGATCTCCAGTAGGGAGTTCTCCGGGCTGATTCTGTAAAACACTGAACCTGATTGATTCAAAAATCCCTCCGGAGACGAACTCTCAGCCAGCAGTAATGAATAGGTGCACAGGGCGATAAATTTTGAAAATGCACAAGTACCTGTGTTAATATAGTTGGCACAAAGAGGTCATTAACCGTGATGTTTCTTTTACGTCAGTCAATGATATTCTCTCGCAAGCGAGGCAAAGGACAACAAGAAGCAGCTGTTGTGTACAGATTTAGCTGCCGCTGATGTAAAACTCACTGCAGAGGTGACCCTTGATGCCGTGTAATGAATCACTTGACAATAAACTGTGCAGCAACACACTCCTGCTCTGACTGTTAATTCATGAAGCCGAGGGAAACGGACACTTAAGAAACGAGAAGAGAAGCAGACCTTTCCGTGGGTGGGAGACGGAGACATCATCAGTCACGTTGCAGAAAGATGTCTCCTTCGTATCTCCAAGCCCGACCGAGGTTTGGGAAGAAGATGGCCTCAGCAGAAGTTTGACTGAACGCAGAGAGCAGTTTGAGTTTTAAAATCACCCCGGCAGATGAGCAGCTAAACCTTGTTTTTCTAAATGTTACCAGTCGTTCTGAATTAGTGCTTGGAGCAAATTAAAATCTGTGTAGTAATAAAATTGACAGAAATAAATGATGAATCTGGAAAGACTAACAAAGATCTAATTTAGCATGATTTACAATGCTATCTTTGGTGCAGCTGTAGGAAAAAAAAATAGGGTAAGGACCAAAATACAGTCTGTTTTATTAGTATGAACCAGTTTTTTTTTTCCTACTTTTGGACCTGGACCTGAACTCAAGTAATCCTTATTTTTACACCCATATGTTACATTATCCGAGCGGCTTTTATTTACTGCCAAGCTCCCATTTTGCATCCTGTTAAAGGTTTTTAAATAAAAATGAGAATAATGAATCATTTGAAGACTTAAGCATAATTAGATTCTTTCTACTGGTGCCAGATGAATTAATTGGCCAGACAACAGTGTCAGCCCTCATTAGGTTCTTCCAGGGTTATCTGTGTTAAGATAAGTCTGCAAATAAGTAATAACAAAGTGCAGCACCCAGAATTGATCATGAATAAAACATGTGGTGTTAGTCGAGTTACTACATATTATTGGGCTTTTTGGAAATTAGCATTAGCTCTGAGATTGTATAAGCAGTGCTTTGCAAAAGTATTCATACCGGTATCTTCACATTTTGTTACACTACAGCCACAAGGGATGTAGTGTGATAGAGCACAGGGCCGGCCCAAGCCTTTTTGGAGACCTAAGCAGATTTTTATTTGCCCCCCCCCCCTCTCCCCCATACCAACATGTCTACACCAGATGCTTTATTATTCCTAAGCTGCTCTGTGTGTAACATACTGACTATCATTAGCGTCATTTGTAGTTAGCTTGCATCATAGCAGTGTCATTATGGCTGTTTCTATCCTTGTGGGAGTAACAAACAAACAAAAAAGATTTAGATTTTGAAATGCAGAGTAGTATTCAAGTGTGGCATATTATTTCAATTATTTAAAAGCAGATGAACACAAAATTTACAGTAAACAAGTTTGATATCTCATATTTCCTCAACAGCAGGAAGATAATCTATTTGTAACAACTGTAAAAATAGTATAGAAATAGTTTTTCTGTGTTGAATAGCATTTAGTTTGTATAATTTACAATGTTATTTTATATATCGATATATTTTATCATGCTAGCTTGGTGCTCTTGAGGCCCCCCTGGTGGTGTGGGGGCCCTAAGCAACTGCTTAACTATTAAGCCCTGATAGAAAATAATTATGAAGCAAAAGGAAAAGCATGCATTGTTTTTAACTGTTGAAAAACTATGTCCTCTTATCAGAATTACTTTAATAAATTTTGATATTTCCAAAATACACATCTGATGAAGGTTCTAAGACAATGTAAGAAAATTATTTTTCTCTTATAGCCACATGTTGCTAAATATTAAATAAAATTCAGGGCAACCAAATGCCTTCCAAAGTTGCAGAATTGCTAAACAGAATCCAGCTGTGTGTGATTTTTTTTAGTGAACACGCAGCATCATAAAGACCAAGAAACACAGCAGGCAAGTTGAGGGGAAAGTTGTGAAGAGGTTTAAAGCAGGTTTGGGATGTAAGACGACGATCTGTAATCTGAAAGTGGAGTGTGGCACAACATGACTGAATTCACTGGCTTTGACAAGCTGGGTAAGGAGAGCATTTACTGAAGAACTAAAAAGAATTGAGAGCTCAACCACCCAGGAGACAAAATCTGTCAACAGTACAACTCTGAGTTTTGCACTCCAAAAAATGTTCTGTTTGAAACAATGGCAAGTAGAAAGCCATGAGGACAATATTAAACTTTTGACCTACATGCAAAAACACTATGTGTTGAGGAAAAATTAAGGCAAATTTCTGCAGAAAGGTTTTAATGTGGTCCAGCAGACTTCTGCAGACTGTTATTTGCAAACACCAATAAAGTGCCTCACACTGTGTCCACTCTGGAGGGAAATGGCATAAAGGAGGTTATGTCTACTATTCTCTGTCTACATTAGGAACATCTAATCTATACTTCCTACTTTGTGTCAACCAATAGCATTTTTGGTAATGTTATTTGTCAGGTGAGAGCTTTTGTTTGTCTTACTCGATAAATATAGAATTGGCATGAAAAATAAAACTTCAGAACTCTTAACATATTGCACTCCAGACAGTCTTATAAATGGTACATTGACGATATATTTGCGATATTTTGTGCAGCCCTAGTTGGTGTATGAACAGAATGCTTAAATTGCATCCAAATAAAAGTTCTTGTCATACATATGTTCTGTCTTAACATGCCTGTGGATCTTGGTGTTCATGCGGTGGAGCTCACCTATAGGAATTTTGAGAACTGGAGGTTTAAAACAACTTTTAAAATGTTGAAAGATGCTGTTTTTCCTTTCTGACTGAACTCTATTGTCAGTGCTCTTGGAGAAATACTCCCAAGAGTTGCAGCAAAAGATGACTCCACAAAATTTTAACTGAATATAATTTATTGCCACATTCCTCCCCCCCACACCCCTTGGCATTAAATCCCAATAAAAATTCTGAAATCTGTGACTTTTTAATTTTATAAAACGTCAAAGTTTAAGGAAACTTATCTGAATAGTTTTGCGAGGCACTGTATCCCCCTAGCAGTTTTAACGAGGCTTTTTATTTTTTTATTTTTTTTTGTAGCACATTTTATTTTTACTTTGTAGCTCCAGCTAAGCTCATTTAGTCATTATTTCTCAGACACATTGACTCACCTAGAAACCAGACACCTACAAGTAAGCCTCCCAGGAGTCCGACTGCGCACACCGCTGCCAGCAGCCTCACCAGCCTATGAGCTGCAGAAACAGTTAATAAAGGTATTAATGCCTTCAGAACCCTGATGTGAGCTGAAAGGTGCGATCAAATGTCAGCTGGTAAATCTGTGAACACACAGCACCAACAGTAGAAGAAATTAAGCTCTTGTTTTTTTTTTTGTTTTGGTTTTTTTTTTCTAGGAATATGATACCAAGGAATTAAAATACTAATATAAATGTTGTTGTTTTAATGAAGAAGTGATTTTGTTAAGTAGTAGACTGTAGTCACTGGTGCAATCAGCTGCTGGTATAGGTCACCTGGATGGTGCTTACCGTGAGTTGTAGAGCGAGTGCCCTTTAACCAGCCCTGCACCCCTTTGGTTGCCGCGACCCCTGCTGTTGTCTCCGAGTGAAAGGGATGACTGACGGCCACTGGATTTTCAATCACTGACAATGCATCTCCATCAAGACTCTGCGGGAATTACAGTGGGGCATGTCAGGTTTCATTTGGAGCTTTTTTTTCTTCTTCTTCTTCTTCCGTATGACACAAATTTGGCAACCGTGCTGACCATCTGCTCCAGAGCAACAGTCAACCTGTCAGGTTCTGTCGAGTTTAATTAGGACCTCTGTAACGCTGAATATTATCTGCCATTAACCAGCCTCCGATGTATGCAGTCAGGGTGGTAAACATCTATGTGTGTGTCAACTCTCTCCCCCTGCTGATTGAGGCATAATGAGCTGGTGGAGGCTTTGGCTTGTCGGTTTTTGTTTCTTGGATGCACGTTGTGTTTAGTGCTGTATTTCTTCATCATTTTCAGACAGATTTTATGACTCCTGAGTGTCTGTGCACAGAGGTATCTTGCCAAGAAGCAGCTGTTTCTATAAGCAATTTATCGCAGTAATTATGGCCTGTTTCTCACTATATAGGACGTGCATAGTCAATATCTTACAATTACTGTGCACACTTCATCTGCATACATACAACAGTGCTTATTTGCATATTATAATTTCTTTAGAGGGCTTTTAATCATTCATTCGAATCGTTATTTTAGTTTTTTGAGTGAATACCCTCAAACTTTAAAAAGCAAACAGGATGCACAAATTGAAATTTATAGTAGATTATATCTAATCCTCATATAGTCAAAAATGAATACAGGCTCGGATACATACAATCGAAACAATTAATTGAAAAAAATAGTGATGAATCAACTGTTGAAATTAATTTAGTAGCACTAACTGGAGAATGTAGATCAGTAAAATAATTACTGATCTGAACATATTCAGGGCAGTAATTAAGCCAAAACTGTTAAAAAACAACAACAACAACAACAACAAAAAAAACCTCAAAAAACAAAAAAAAAAACATTTTGCATTTAACTTTTAGCCAGAACTCCTCAAGTGAAATAGTTTAGCTTCACTTGGCTCAAAGGAATGCTATTTTATTCCATTTTAGGCAATAAAATGTTTATTTTCTTACTTCAATTATTTTTTTAAATATTTTATTTGCATATTTTACTTCTAGTATTCTATTTAAAAAGGCTCAATTTGTCAAATGAGAAATGTATAAAAATTTGTCTTTTTTTGTTATCCAAGTGAGCAATAGAATAATCAATTATTAAAATAATTTTGTTGCAGTCATGCATACATGCATAGATAAATCCCCACTAATATTTGGGTAGCAAGTGTAAGAGAAACCATATGGTCTCAGTGAAACTACATGGTTCTTGTAGCTGATATGTTTTTGGTATAAATTTGGATATTTGACCATTATACTTGTCAGAATTGGCAGGATTCCCTTTAATTAGCTCTTTTACTTTTATGTTCACTGCATTTTATTGCATTTGGCATCAAACTCATTTCAGAAGCTTAATATTATTCTGCTTGACCCAATCTAAAATCGAGCCCCATAGTTATTACCCAGTTTACGGATTTTTGTTTGAATTTAAAGTTGAGGACTTCAGATGTTCTCTATTATTCCTGTTGCTGGTTGTAGCGCATGTGAAACAGGCTTACAGCGTGACGCTGCCGCCATCGTTCCCTCCTACATCTTGTCATTGTCATGGGGGCAAAAAGCTCAGTCTGTTAACCATAACACTTTTTTTTCTGAGTTTGTCTTGCTGTTGACTTGTTTGTTTTTTTGAGCATTCCTCCTCCTTGCTCAGCAGTGACTCAGTCCATGGTAATGTGAACTTTGCTTCACTGTGAAGAGTGACTGTGGTGTTATATCAGTTTTCAGTTTATAGAAAATTTGAGCCCGAGTTGTTGGTTTATCCTTGAACATCCGTAGGTTATCTCTAAAAGTTGACTGCTCAGGTCAGATGGTTGGTGCAAAATATACTCCGTTTTATGATCAGATGAGCATCGAGCCATTTTGCTGCAGTGACAAAAAGGCTGTTT
The DNA here is from genome assembly GCF_000485575.1 of Poecilia formosa. NCBI lineage: Eukaryota > Metazoa > Chordata > Actinopteri > Cyprinodontiformes > Poeciliidae > Poecilia > Poecilia formosa. Next base: position 1,161,778 of record NW_006800002.1, read on the forward strand.
GAAGGAGTCAAAGTAAGGCTTTAAAACATATAAACCCTGAAGCTGTTCAGCATGGTGTTGGATCATGGGGTGGGACTTTTTCTTGCCTGTTTCACTAAGCAGATCTAAAGATAATAGAAGACCACATCTAAATACTCTAAATTAAATCAAGTTTGTAGGTTCAACCTCAAATTAATAAACCTGGATGGAGGCCTTTTCACTATAACAAATTTTGCTGGATGATAAACTGTTCCAGACATTATCGCAATAAACAATAATGTTGTTTTGAGATAATTTTTAAGTGATATAATGGTAACGTCAAAATAATAATGCAAGAACACATTCTCAAAGATCAATAAACTTTAAATTTTAATCAACATTTAACACTGGGACTGGGAGACATTTTAAATATCCAAAATAAGTAAACCAAACAACAAGTAAAATGAATTTAGAAGTCTTTGTAAATAAACATTTTCTTCAAAAAAGGGGCCTAGTTGAGACAAAAGCACCAAACTGAAGACTTTTGTCTTCCAGCTTTTGGTAGAAAGAGAGAAACGATAAATCATGCCAATGGAAATGAATGAGTTTGTTTTAATTTATCATCCAATTAATTGATTTGATTATTGTGACAGGCCTACAAATGTAAATAGTAGTTCCAGGTGGACAATGATCCCAAACACAAAAACTGGTTTTGTAATAATGATGTCAGTTCATGTTTAGTACTTTGGAAAGGCCTTTAACTATTCCAAAAATTTATAAGCAAAAGCTGGGAACAAAAACATTCAAATATTTAGCAACTAATATCCTCAAACCAGCTACTAAATCTGTGGTTGAAGAAAAATCACAGATTTTTCTTCATGAGGGAGTGTTAACCAAATATTAGGACTGTTAGTTATAAAGACATTCTACCATTGAAAAGTTATTCTCATAAAACTTTAGGAGCCCAAAGTCTGTGAGCTTCATGTCCCGTTTTCCACTGGGACTATAATTCTTGAGTAGGTTAAGATGCAGTTTTCTCCAGCAGAATGATTACAAGTCAAGTACATTAACCGTAAGGCAGAAAACAAATCTACTTTATAAATGGAAGATGCATATGAAGGATGAAAAATCTGTAAACTAAAAGAGCAAATGTAAAGATATCACAGGAGTGTTGACTTTAGGAATACTGTCACAGATGGAGCTACAATGTCCTCAACAAGTAGCGTGTTTATTTTTTCTCCTACCATGTTTTCCTGGTGTGCAGTCCTGGTGGAAAAGCCGCAGCGCTGCTCCTGTTCATCGGTACGCCTGTGGCTGGGGAGGAATGGAGGTCCGGCCCTGTTGATTTGCCATTTAACAGAATGCAACTCTGGATTTTCCCCCTCACAAAGAGACAATGAGGTCAGCAGCGGTGAGGAGAATGAGGCTGTTGTTTGTCTGTGGGGTCATGGGGCCAGCAGAAGCTAGCTAAACCAGGTATTTGGTTTTTTCTAATGGATGTGGAAGTGGGAGGGGGGAACATCTCCAAAGATGCCTCTGAGCTCATTATTGATGGCACTCCTGGTGGTTGCCGGGAAACACTTTTTACCTGAGCCAAGAGATAGTCTTTTCCTCACCTGAGACGTGCTGTGACCTGACAGTTTTCGCTTTCTGAGAAAAGGTCGTTATTGTGAATTGTTGAAAAGTCTCGCATCACTTCAAACTCCACGAGATGAAACCCAAAGCCATCGTCGCTCAGCACTCATCGGGAAAATGAAGTCCACTCAGTCTGCCACTGACAGATAGCCTCTCTCTTTAATGGTGCTTTTTCACTTGTTGTTTTCCCGATTTCTAAATAAGCCCTTTGTCTTAATTAGCTCATAATGTATGACCAGAGTGGCTGCAAAGATCCATTACCTCCAAAAAAGAAGGAAATAATTAGCATGTTGAATAAGAGGGATGAGTGCTATTTGAGTACGGTCAAAAAAAAAAGTGTTGAGCTTCATCAGAAAGAAGATCAAAGCCTGTCATTACTTCATTTTCTTGAACACGAATTGAATTTCTTCTCAGAAGACAGCTAATTAGATTCTTTCAGCAAAAGAGAACATTTGGTTTAAAAAAAATAAAAAAATCTGTACTTATGTCTCATTTATGGTGCAGGATTAACGTCCAGGTGAGCGGATAAACTGAAAGGAAGAAAATTCCTCCTCGTCACACTGACAGAGCTGACAGAGAGACAGCCCAGATCTGTTTGACTCATCTAGCAGCTGCCTGAAAGTTTTTCAAATAAAACACAGAATAAGAAGAAATGTGGAAGGATTAATATTCCATTTGATGGAGCTACAGCTGCGTTGATGGTATTAATACGGTGCAGAAGCATGTGAGCTGTAGTTGGGTAATTTTCACAACCATTTCATGTCTCCCTCTTCTGGTGACTTTTTATTCTACATTGAGGATTATTTACACTGCTACATTTATTTAATTCATCTACTTATAGATACCTTACGATTTTAGGAAATCTGTTCAAGGATATGTCTGAATTCAGTTTAAAAACCTTCAATAATGAGATATTACAAACAAAGAGTTTCAGATTAGGCTTGTGCAGCACTGAACTAGCGATCTGTAAAAAAAAACAACAGATTGACGTCTAAATATCTAGTCATTTATGCTCCTCTGTGGTGTCTGCAAACAGGCTACATATCAAAATATGATGTAAAGCCATGTTAAAACTGAATTTAATTCTTAGAAAATCTAATTAAACCTTTCTTTTTAAATCAAAAAGAAAACTAAATCTTAAAGGGAGATTGTAATTTTGTAAACATTGTGAAATACTGGATAAAAGATGAACATTTCAGGTTATTTAATTTAGTATCCAAAGAAATACCAAGAGGATCAATCTTGCGTTGTTTCAGAGTTTAATGATATGAATTGTATCATAATCACGTCTGTTTTCTGTGATTATAAATATCCAGAACCTTCCACAGACTTTAACACATGTACTGAGGTGTTGTTGCTATCTTTTTTATTTTATTTTTATTTTTATGATTATTATCATTTTCCTTAAAAAAGATTGTTTTAGAAAATTTGACCTGGAACTGATGGATTCTATGATTGTAACTTTTACTATGAATGCAACATCCAGATTGTACTATGAGATTTAGATGATCTCTATTTTCTTTGTTCTTTTAGCATCAGGTAGCGTGCAGTGCAGCGTACATAGTGTACTGTGTACTCTCACAGGCTGAAATCTTGTATTGGATGAGAAAACCTTTGTCTTTTGAACGTTGGAAGTGCAGCAGGTGGTCTGCTCGCTACCACAAAGCCTTAGTGCTGTGAATTTGGGAGGTGATGTAACTCGGTGGTAAACAAGCCTTTTATCTCCTGTTCTCGTTTATTTTCAAAGTCACCCTTTATGTTTTCTTCACTGTTTTCACTTAAATTTGAAGTATTTCCAATCTGTCTTTGCTTTCAGGGGCTCTGTACTTTGCTGCTGAAGATGTTTTATAGCTTCCTTGTATTGACCAGTAGTTTCCTTTATCATATAGAGAGACATCCAGAAAATATGTGGTGCACTTTAAGCTGCTATACAGAGTTAGTCAGTGTGGGGATTAGATTTTTGCTGCTGCTTAATTGCAGTATTAAAAAAGTAAAACATGAATAATTGGAAATTTTTCTTAATTTCATGTCAAACAATTCAAGTATTTGCTGCATATCAAATAAGCTCTTGAATAAGCCTTGCTGTGGTGGCGCAGGGGTTAAGCACAACCCACATATGGAGGCCTTAGTCCTCAACACAGCTGTCACAGGTTCAATTCCCAGCCTTGGCAACCTTTGCTGCATGTCTTCCCCCTTCTCTCATTTCCCACCTTCCTGTCAATTAACTACCAATTAAAGGCCACTAGAGCCAAAAAAAATCTTTAAAAAGAAAAAAGCCTTTATGTACTGCTGATTGGACAAACCAACTGAATAGAGATTTTCCAACACTGTCAACCTTTACTGGAAGCAAATGCAGTCATTTTCTTTTTAATTTCTTAATTTACTGTAAGAAACGGTGTAAAATCTGTTTTGTCCTGGCTAGACTTTGGCTTTATCAGAAGTTTAAAATAAAATGTCTCTAGTGCAGCACAGTCGCAGCAGCCCCTTTGTGAACCTCCCAGGTTTCTTGGTCGTTCCCGGTCTGAAGCTGCTCTGTGAAGACGCTGGCTGTTGGCCAGTTTGGATCTTCATCTGTCAGTCTGTGCTCTCCCAGCTCCGTGTGCTCAGATTTAATCAGCTCCACTCTTATCTCAGTCATTAGTGTGTCTGCTTCTGTCCAGTGTCCAAACCTTAAACATCAGATGTGGTCTCTCAGTCGCCACATGGAAATCCATCATGAGGCTCAAACAGAGCCTGTTTTTTTGGTTTTTGTTTGTTTTTGTTTTTTTTTGTTTTTAATGTGTGTTTTTGACCGTCTTAGTCAACACATTCAAAATTCATGCCCTCATTTGTGGGCTTTTATATGTTTCGATGTTTTTGGCTTTGACTTCTCAGAGGAGATGGACGCCAAAGGTCAGAGAGAAAGGACAGTCGAGGCAGCAAAACACACAAACATAATTTTTTTTCTCTCTCTTTTACATATTTCATGACATTTAAGAAACTTCAATACTAGACAACCAAAAACATGTTAAAAGAATGAAACTTGTATAAACTATGGGTTTTCCTTTACATTGTTTTTCAAAAATGATGCGTAATTCCTAAATGCGCTTTGACATAAACTCCTGTGGAGCGATGTCCCTCTGAAATATCATATATGGAAGATGACCTGTTGTACAGAACCAGAAAGTGCAAATAGAAATACCTTTGGTCTTTTCAACATAAATATAATCACTTATCAAGTGAAAACACAGATTTTTCTCAGAATTTTCCTTACACAAATTGTTGAGATTTAAGGGCAGACTACTCTAAATCCACCCAAAAACATTCATCACTTTTTGTTTTGGGATTATCAAATAGTTCTGGACTCCCACAGGAAACAACAGTTCATGCCACATTTTGCAGATCTGTAATTGCAGCAGGGCTTCAGTAGCCAGACCAACACAGTGACCAGTAGTTGTTTGTAAGCATAAAGTTTCTTCACTATGAAAACGCATTTCTCCTCCTGCCTCTGAAATAGTATTTCTTATGACTTCTTCCTTCTTGTATGCTTATGTCAGCCATATAACATAGATTGAAGCTTGAGGCTTTATTCCAAGTCTCTTTTTGTTTAGCCGTAATTTTATGGATTTCTGTTCAGCATATAATGTTTTCTCTCTGCCTCAACTTTTGACTACATTATTTGCTTCTATCTACGTATCTAATTTCTCAGTTCTGAACATCAGAAGGAATATAAATATAAGTTTGTACAGAACTGGAAATGAACAGTTGTGAAAAATTACATGACTTCTGGGTTAAAAGAAAAAAAAAGATCCCGTTTTTAATTTCCCTCTAGTAATAACTTATGCAGCTTTAACATGATTAATCAGCAGCTTATTTTTCTTAAAGCTTTATCAGGCCGTTTGTCTATGAATGGTTGATCTTGTAAACATCCACCAGAAGGTTTTGGTGTTTCTCTTGTGATCTAAGTTTTCCTGCTCTCCCCTGACCTCAACATGACCTTCACCGTCTGCATTTGCTGCCATTTCCTAATGAAATTGCAAACAGTTATCTGAATCTATGTGCTTGGTAAAGCTTTCTTTAATTTGTAGACATTCATTATTTTAATTTTCAGCATGCTAGGTGGCTGTTTAGAGGAGGCGCAGCTGCTGATTATCAAAGGTACAAGTAGTCAATTTTCTAAATTTGCATCTTGTGACCTTTTCTAACAATCACTGTGAATAAGTCGCAGCCTTAACAAGGTAATTCATTCCTCTGACTTGAATGCAGCCATGAGAACTCAAATGAATGGGTTTTGCACCTTTCATCATTTTCATTTTGACTTTTCTTCACTCTTTTGAATTAATGTTGAATCTTTCCTTTTATTTGCAGATCAGTTTAGTCTCATCTCCACTATGGTCACTGATGAAGCTTTGGTCCAAATCTATAAACGCCTTTGTGCATCTTTACATGATATTGCTATGTGAAATGATAAAAATTGGCTTTAAATTAAATATTTAAATACTTTAATACCTAGCCGTCTGGGCATTGTTATAATGCTATGCTTTTTCAAACCTATTGCAAAAGAAAACATGTTTTGTGTTCTTCCAGTGTTGCTCTGTATAGAAATGTGGAAGCATTGTTTACCATATGAAAATGTCTCATGATCTCATTCTTTCATATTTACCAAAATCATCATTCTCTTCTTGGTCTCACTATTAACTATTAACTAAAACCAAAACATTGCTGTCCTTGTTGTGAAAACCTCCTATGCCTTATTATCATTGTGTTTTAGTGAAGAGTGGTTGGACAGTCGAGCACATTTATTCTGAGTCTCATAAGTAGAATCTATTTTTAGGAATCCTTCAGACTGATGTGGAAATAATTCTTGACTGGAGGGTCAGTCATTCAGCAGGCAGGTCGATAAAAATCCCATTGTTTTAGTCAGCTCACACCAAATATAGCTTTCAGTAAACGGGACCATAAACATCAAACAATGAATATTTTCTTATGAGAAATCCACATAATCTGTGTGAAGTCGGGCCCTGCTTACAGTATGAAGCTTGAGCCTTCAGACTGTAATGAAGATTTGAAGATTGTTTACTTTTTATTCAAATTCTGTCTTAATGCATTTGGTGATTATTAGGTGTGGGCATTTATCAGTTATTGTGAAAAATTTCTTATAAGAATTTTTGATTTAGTGTTGTCTTGATAAGTCAGAGTTAATATTTCTTTTTAAAAGAAACCAAAATTAACAGTATTATTGGAAATATTCATTTTTACAATTTTGTCCACAGTTTGTTCCATCAGAGCATCAATAAGTAAATTCTAAAATATGACTAAATGTTTACAGTCTTGTGATATAAATCATAGTTTTAAGTTAGCTCATTCACAGCCATACAGTTATCAAAAAAAGTAATGACCTGTTTATCACTTCTCTCAGTATCATAATTATACCACAAAATATCATGATAAATGTCAAAGTGCATATCGCCCACCTCTAGTGACAACTGATGTCATTATTATTGGATTTATTTTTCTTTTATGAATTTATCTAATTTGACATTTTAAAAAACTAAAAATTCTAGAAGATAAAAGTCAAAAATCTAAATAATGATGCAGCTTTATCATGTGTTTGGAAAACTTCTTTAATTAGGAAGAGCTGTCTTGCTTATCTTCCAGGTTATTATGATATTTAGTATCGTCTCTCCTGTATTGGTTTTGTCTGGCCCAAAGCTTAACATAAAAAAATGCAGCTATAAAGAAAACACATGTAATGAAAGACATATAAATCAATACAATACATAAAACAAAGTAATTAAAAATGCCTAATCCACAAAATGCAGCGCAAACAAGTAGGTAAAGAATAACTATTCCTGGTTAAAGTACATTATCAGTGATATTATTATTGGACAAAGCCGTTGTGTCTGCAGGACATCCTGCAGCATTGTGCTGCTCTGTGGGGTGAAAAGTCTTAAGGCTGCATATCAGGTTCAGAAGTGGCTGAACTGACCTTTACAGGATGACATGGCGGAGCTATGTGAGTCGTTAGCATCACACACTAACACTGCATCATGTGCTGAATGTGAGCCGTCCATGTAACACACACAAACTCAGGAGCAGCTATCTGCTGTAACATGCTGCCCTCTTGTGGTGGATATGAAGGACTGTGTTCATGTTTAAACGTATAATCTTGTCAAAAAACAGTTGATGTGAACGTCAACATTTTCTGCATTTCCATGTGTAGAATCAGTAATAGTAGTTGTTGGAGGATAGTTTGTTGTTAAAAATGCTGGAGTGTGTTTTGTAGAGCAGATTGCAGCTCTGGTGGTTAAACTCTGATGACTACTCTCATTTAGATGCTTTGTTGTGCAACATACATTAATCACAGGGCAGTGGTTTGTGACAGGTCTCAGCAGGAGAGGGCCTCTAAATGGCGTGCGGCTGCGTCCGCGTCGGCGCTGGCAGGATGAATAAACGGCTGTCATGTACGTGTTTGTATCTTGTCTTGTAGCAGCTAATGATAGTGAGTGTGGGTAAGAGCAGCGGTGCTCTTAGCAGATGGTGAGTAATGTGGTTTGCTTTAGCTGCCCACCATGCTGGCTCTAATTAAACAGAGGAGATTACATTAGAAGTGGCTCCCACGCAGACTCCGAGTGGCTCCGGCCCGAGAGCGGGGCCCGTGCCTGAGCTGGAAGTGATTCTGTCTTATCGCACGGTCAGAATCGCACGACTCCTTTCTGCTTGGATCTTAGATGATGAGATCTGGGGAAGGTTAGATACGCTCAGGTCAACAAGGCTGTTTGAGTTTTGAGTCCTGCAACTAAACTGGGTAAGGCAGATTAATCAAATTCTTAAAAGCTTGGATAAAATGAATGCTAGCCATCAAACGAAGAATTATTAAACCTCATGTTAATACATTTCCTCTACATACTTCCTTTTTTACAGAAAAAAAACATAAATTTATTAATAAATTACCTGGGTCCTAGAATTAATTTTGAAGGCCACTTAATTATTGAATGATATTCCCCTTGCGACAGTAATTGACTTTGTCTCTTTAAGAGCTTCAGGCAGATCTGGAACAATCTGGACAGATGGAGGCAGTTCCTGCAGCCCGGCCTGCGGAGCCGAAAAGGACAGCAGAACCAAAGCTGAGCCGGTTCAGATATGCTGCAGTTTCACTGCATTTTAATGGAAATTGTTATTCCAGTTTAAAAACCGTAAGAATACAGTATTAAGACTAGGCTTAAAACGTTTTGATAAGTTCTGTTGTGGAAACTATATGAATACTCTGAAGAAGAGCTGTGAATTATTACGCTTATAATAGAAGTTTTTAAATGGTAAATGGGCTGAACTTATAAGGCGCTTCATCCAATCATTTTGACCACTCAAAGCACTTTACACTAGAGTCACATTCACCTATTCACACTCACAAACGTTCACACATTTATACACCGATATGCAGATTGGTAGGCAATTTGGGGTTAAGTGCTTTGCCCAGGGGCACATCAACATGAGGCAGGAGGAAGCTGGAATCGAACCTACAACCTTCCCATCCCTTTTAAATCTCTCATCATATTTTGCTGACCAGTTGTAGATAAATGTATATTATTGTTTTCCTTTACAGATGTTGCAAAGAGTTGTCAGTCCTTCAGCAAATATTCGTTTTAATGCCTATTTGGGGAGAAAAAAAATCATTTACTCTGATGCTGTATTTTATACTTAAATGCACTTTTATTGTTTTTGCCTGATAAGTATAGATTAGAGGTAGATAATAGAACATTTAAAACATTTAATCATTTGGATTCTGCAGAACATTGTGGCATTGATATAAATCTATGACTGCAGTTCTGTTGCCATATGTACCCAATCTGTCAGTCATGTTTGTTTTATTAACATTTTTATGATAATGTCACAGTGTCCAAAGCTTGATGCTAAGGGAATTTATTTGTTTCAACATAAATCAAATATTTTAAAATAAAAACAAGAGTGGTGTGGGAGTGTGGAGAGCTTGGCTAGCAATGAGCAGTCCACTGAATTCAATAAAATGCTTCTAATCAAAACTGAATTAATGACAATAAAATATGGGAACAAACATGCAGCTAGAAGCTAAAATGTGGTGTCAGAATAATTGAGGAAACCTGAGGATGGCATAACAGAAGCATGTTGTGCTGGTAGACTGAGCAGAACGCTGCAAATCATTCAGAGGAGCAACAATCCTAAACATACAATTGAAGAGCTTTTAAGGGTGAAGTGCTTCAGCTCCGTCCAGCTCAGTGGTGATTCATTTGCAGGGAAATAGGGATAAAAGTCTGAGGACGGCTACATTTGCTTCAGGTGGTGTACAATCTTCAAAATGTCCGCTTGTGGTGGAACATCTGAACCTGATCCAAGGACGCCGCCCGTCTAAGATATCAAAGAAACGAGCCTTTCAGACGCTCCAGGAACTTTCTTTTGTATTTTCTGCTCCCTGCATGTATAACTAGTTGGAGTTTAGCTTGTATTTAGCAAATACTTTGACTAATATAAATCTGTATTTGTTCAGATTGTTTACTGGGCGTGTTTACATTGACTTTGTTGAGATGATGCAACTGAGTTGAGTGAATTAAACTGGATTTTAGTGAAATGAAAATGTGAAAGGAAGAACAACATGATACGAGAGCAAAACAGTGACAATGAATTAAATATTAAAGCCACTATAACATTGCATCTCTTTGAGAGGCAGTTTTAGTGGAGACACTAAAAAAAGAAGGGGAATGATTATAAAAAAACCTAAAGCTGCCAATGTCAACATTACCCTGTATTCATTAGCTTTTCTCATCTTAAATTGACCTTTTGTTTAAATCAACATGCAATTTTAAATATATTTTTAATACACCAAACTCCTGTGTTTAGTTCTGTTTTTGTAAATAGTTCTCTTACTGTTCTTTCACTCTGGGTCTGCACAAAAGTTCAACTAATCGAGTGGAGGGGGAAAAAAAGAGTAATTGTTTCAACTCAGAAAGACTTTCAGAAATGATTATGTTTAGCTCCAAGGCCCAAAATTTCATCAATCCATAACTTAATCAAAATCCATAATTAAAATAGCCTTTGGCTAAGACCTTAACACATAACAGATGTTTTCATATGTTTGTTGAGGTTATCCACAAGGTAAAGTGTTGGTGCAGATACAGAAGACTGACACTTGATGAGAATATTTTTTTTTTTCTGGCCCTTTTCTGCCTGCAGCTTCAGATGTGAGGCGTTGCTTTGATTTTTCAAATGTCTCTACCTTTAGGTTACCATCGTTTATGCATTTTTCAATCACTTGGACAAGCAAACTGTCAACTGGTAACGCTTTATACATGTTTAATGCTGGAGAAACTAAACAAATAAAAAATGATCAGAAGAATACTTCAATCATTACAGGAGAAAAAAACAACAAACTGAAAGGAAATAAATAAATAAAGTGATACGATAAATTTCCCTGCAATTTGATTAATTTTAGAACACAGGATGCCATATTTATTGACAACCCTGATAAATACTGGAAGTAAATGAATCATATTGTATCTCACTGAAAAATGAGGCGGAAAAAATCCAAAATGTTAATCTGAATTCAGGATTTTTCCCTACTGATTACAGTAGGGAAAAATCCTGAATTAAGAAACAATTTAATATAAAATCTCTGCCACTCTTACTGCTTCCAACACATTATGTAACGTCCTGCATTACAACACAAGGCTGGAACTAGAGTTCTACAGTATTTAGGTTTAAGGAATAAGATCACTAAGCAAAGTATATTTTTAATTCATTTGGCTAGATGTTTTGAAAAATTAAAAGCTTTAAAAACCTTTATGCTCCATGGGAAAGTAGAGATTAAAACTCACTCGGTTAGCAAATAAAATAACATTTTGTGCGTTCCAGTTAACTGCTCAGTGTTGCTTACTTGTAAAGCTCTGGAGTTTTTACCCCAGTTATTTCTGAAACAATTTCATCTAACTTCTACCACTTCAGACATTTCTCTAAAAATAAAAAGCCTTGTAACTATTTACAGTTCCAACTGCAAAATATACCCAAGAAAGATGACGCCAATCAACAGAGTGCTCACTCTGCAGCAGCAGACTGCAAAGAGTTTAAACTTCTAAGCAAAATGCAAAATCTGAAAACAAAAAAAATCTCTTGGACACAATTTATGTGCCAACTATGCATGTGTAATCAAACTGTGCAGTTTATGTTTGACTGACTCCTTAAATGTGCAGAGTAAAATCAGAGAATATAACCTCCAGAAACACAAGACTGTGCTGTTCTGCACAGTATCCCATCCAACTATTGATAAGGATTAATTACTGATATTATATCTGTTGGGCTCCAGTTAGAATCATTTAAAGGGCAAATGTCTGGAGAGCCAGAGACTTTTGTATTGTTGAGACAACTTCTTAAAATAATAATAAAAAAATGTGATTATAAATGAAAAAACAACAACAACCCCACAAACCTTTTTAGATATGTTTATTGGCTGGCAATAAAAGTGTAGTTGTGTGGGGTTTAAGTATTTTTTCCCCCTTACAGGAGAGTGCTTTTATTATGGGGTACTATATCCAAAGTCTACGCTTGTTAGTCTCTTGCCTATTTTCACTGGCAGAAATAACAGGAACAGCTGAAATAATTAGAATATAGAAACTGCTGGAATGGCTTCAAGTGAACTGAATAAATTAGTTGTATAAAAAAATGGCAGGGAAAATCTTTAGCTGCTGCCAGCTTCAAGTGGTTAGAAGTACAAACTTGAGCAAACTATCATTTGATTTCTTAAAAAGTCTAAACATATTATAGATTCTGTTTTCTATGGCAGTTCTATAGGACGCCGATAAAAAGATGTCACATATTTAGAACATGTCAGGCAGGTGTAAATAACGTGCATGTTTGGTGCGGAGAGGATCAAATAAAAGCTCCGAAAGCAGACAGAAGCAACAGCAGGAAACCGAGACGAGGTGCATAAAATAGTAAATCGTTTTATTCTTTTTTTAAACCATGCCACTGAACACTGACGCATACAGAGTTGTGCCTGAATCCACACTGAGAAAACATTTGCACACACTGTGTTACAAAGCTGTAATGAAGAGGGATTTTTCTGATTTTTTTATTTCTTTTTCCCCATTTTTTTTTTTTCTTTTTCTTTACTGCACACATGGCAAGAAGAACAACCCTGATTGGATACCAGCTCGAGCTTTGATCTGGTCCTGAGGTAGACAGACAGTGACATAATCTAAACAATGCTAATCACATCCTTCTAGGACACATCAAATAAAAGACAGCTGCATTATCACAACATACAAAGATCAAAGAAAAAAAAAACCCTTTTCAAACAAAAGTGCTCTATTTCTTTTGGTCCACCGAGGAAATCCATTTATAGTGCATGTTCATGTAGAATAGATACAGTGACTGTGGGTTTTCATGGCACTGAGTGTTGTTGGCTACTTAGAGAGGCTTCGGTAATGCCTGCAGACGCCAAGATTTCGCTCATCGTCCAGAGATGTCAGTCCATTGTCACTCTGAAGGGAACGGCTTGAGACGAGCCGCGCCACTTCTCTTTTTATTTATTATTTCTTTCTTTATTTTTTTTTTTCACATAAAAAGTTGCTCAGGCCTTGCATCAGATTATCAGCCACTATCACAGTATGTTGCTTTCATTTGCAATGTTCAGACAAAGTGGATCTACATGGCAGTCTATCTTTAGTTTTAGTAACAATAAACAAACACCCAGAAAACACCAATCGACAGCACAGACCCATGTACTCAAGCACATTTATGCTCTACTTATAAAAGAGGCACGAGGGAGGGGTCTTAATCAAACTCATACAAAAACAAAACACACACACAAACATTAAGATGTCTCTCAAATCATACTGAATGTAAACAAATAGCAAATTACCGTAATACAAAAAAAAAAAAAAAAAAATTACGACATGTTTAAATCTAAAAAGCCGGCGTCGGGCTCACACAGGGGGAATCACATACCATGACAGTACGTTTACAGCTACACTACGACCAACGACGACCTGCACCTCATAGGAGTCGGATGTCAGAATTTTCTGCTCGTTTTATAAAAACACTACTTATTTCCATGTTTGGTTTTTTTTATCTTTTCTAATAGAAAATTCTGTTTCTGTGATTTTTATAAGACATCTATGTAGAAGCGATGATTTAAAAAATAAACACATAAAAGCCTTGCAGAGGCTTGTCACATTTTTTTTTATACACGTTTGACCATGGAAATTGTTTTTTTTTTTAAATGAATCTTGCTGAAAAATGATTTGCAGTGGAAATTAAAAACCAGTAAGCGATAGAGACGCACCGATTGGAATCATGCCATCAGTAACCCATCTGTTTTTTTTTGTTTTGTTTTTGTAAAGCTTTGCCCTCCTGATGCAGAGTTTGACTGATTTTAATTTCTCTTTGAGAACTTAGAAGAAATAAGAACAATATTCTGAATAATTTTTTAGCTTTCTTGCCATGCAAGGTCATGTATTGTTTTAAACATTAGGAGCAAAGGTGACCTCGCAGTGTGTACGTGCGCGTGCAGGTGTGTGTGTGTGTGTGTGTGTGCGTGCGTGTGAGCAGGGTAGCAAAATTCCAGAAATGTTCTCAGTTGGAAAATTTCCATGCAATATAACAGGATTTTCATGGGAACGGACATGAATAATTATGGAATTCAAAATAGAAAAGGTCGACCTTTTGAAAGAAAATTTTAAAATAATTAGGGGGAAATATATTTTAGCTTTATTTGGACAAAAAATCTAATTTGTGAGTACATTTCAGTGTATCTGTGCTATTCACCAATTCGGTGCACATAGAACTACAGGGGAACCAAAGCCGTGACCCCGACATGCACCCTGCAGTTCTCCATCAGGTGCTCTGATTATTCCCTCCACCCTGGACTATTCAGGCCACACTGGAGCATACTTTCTAAGTCTATTGAAACCATATTCTCGGAATGTGTTCATAATATTCTCAGGTGTTTTTTAGTTTTTAACTCACAAGTACTACATGGATACTTTCAATGAAACAAAATGTTTGCCTTTATCATCAGATATGTTAAGTTACAGTCATACAATGTAAAGTTTCCAACTTAGAAGATTACAACAAAGGAATTTATTGCTGCTTTGCAACCCAATGGGTGAGAAACGACGTAATAAAAGAGGATTTTAGTTCTGTAATACAAGGGATGGTAGAAGAAGCACACTTAGTAATTTCCAAGGGGACCCCTGCTGGTCTGGAGGTCCCAAGAGAAAAATTGACAGAAAACGTTTGTGCTAGTTGTACACATAAAAAAATGTGTATATATTAAGAAGCATGTTTTATAGATTCGATACTTTACAAGAATGGATACTCAAAACAGAAAATGCAAAAAAAAAAAAAAAGTTGATTTGCTGGTCACTGTTCAGCCTTACTATTATCTGCTTCAAGTCTTGCTCTCTCTCACTTTGTTGCAGCAAATTGTTAAATAGTTTCCTTTTAAATAGCTTTTTACATCTCTCTGCCTCCCCTGATTTTATTCTTAGTCACTTTACTAACACTAGACATGCCTAACTTTAAGGCTTCTTCCCTTCATAACAGGATCTACTGTGAAGATTGGTGCTGCTATAGCAACCTGTTCTGAAGACAGTTTAACTTTATGCGGACCATCACTGGTCGGGGCCAATCCAGCTGAAATGTGCCCGGTGCCAGTCTCTCGGTGCGTCTCTAGTGAGGAGGTAAAGCTTGCTCTACGAGGAAACATCCCTACAGACACAGACCATGTGATGAAAACCAGCACATATATTTGGTAACATAAACAACATATAAATGGCAATAAACCTTTCACGGAAGCAACTCAGATTTGCGAGCGAGTCGCCTCCAAATCAACGCTGACTGCATAAGACAAGGCAATTAAAGAGATCAAGCTCATGAGGTCAGCCGTTCAAGTAAAGAAAAGAAAAAGTGAACATGCAGAAAAGAAAAAAAATTGACTCCAAACTGAAAACCCAGCAGGGAAACAAAGCTAAGTCAGAGGAAATTAGGAGAGAGAAGTTGCAAAGTTTAGCAAATGGAGCTTTTAAGGGTATATTTTTAACATCCACGGCACAACTGAAGACGACAGTCGCTCAAATCCTGCGGCTGCTGCAGGTCAGCGGTCAGTCACTGTGGTGTTGATGTTGTCACCACAATAGATTCTCAAGACATGATATCCAAACTGTGTGCACGGAGGGACGTGTGTGTGTGCGTGTGTGTGTGTGTGTGTGTGAGGACTCGAACAGTTAAATCATCAGGAATCTGTCAGCAGCTTTTCTAATTACAAGGACAAGCGCGCTCCCTGCTCCTCGAAATGTCAGAGTTTGAGATTTAGAGAAAGGCTAAGTAAATCTCTTTGGATTTGACTCTCTTATTTATTTAGAATGTCATTGCCACGTTGTCTCTACTTTACAGCATTCTTCATATTCGGAATAATTCGACTGCTAATAAAAGTAATCATTAGCTGCAGCTTTACTTTGTAAACACTTCTGTAATCCTGCTTTGTACGTCTTGCTGTCGGGTTACAAAACAACCCTCAAAAAAACCTTTTTCTTCTTTTCTATCTCTAAGGGACACTTTGCCCTAAAACAGCAGAATACTTTTTAACAGTTCAGCATTAAACCCAGCAGCCCCAGTTTTCACCCAGTCGTGACGGTTTTTGCGCCTGGCGTCCGAGTCCTGCTCAGACGTAGCAGACATACAGGTACGTCTTCTCTATCCTCCAGTCGGTCGGCACGTCCTCGGGCTTGTGGCCCTTCATGTGCTTCTGCATGGCGGCCAGGCTCGGGCAGAAGTCCTGGCAGATGGTGCACTGGTACGGAGAGGCTCCGTTGTGCGTACGCAGGTGCTTGATCATGGCCGAGTAGTCTCTGGAGCGCTGGTGGCAAAGCTTGCACTCAAATGGCTTCTCACCTAAAAAAAGACCAAAAACAAACAAACAAACAAACAAATAAATGGAGGATTAAAATGAGTCTGTAGCTGGATTTTTGATGATGATTTGATGTTGTAGCTCACTGACATTTTTCTAGACTGCTGTCTGGAAAAATGTGGAAATTGTTTTCAGCATTTTGCTGGTTTGTATAAATGCGGAAAAAATAATGTAGAGAATATAAAGTGATTATTTCCATATTTTATCCTTGTCCCACAGACTAAATGTTGTCTTTCCCATTCTTTCTTTGTGTTCTTCTGTTTTGTCTTCCTTACATCTTCCTTGTTTCCTCCTTTCTTCCCCATGTCCACTCTGTGTTTACTTTTCTCTCCTTGCTTCCTTTCTCCCTCTTGTCCATCCTTCTTTCCTTGTATCGTTCCTTCCTTCCACTCTTGTGTTCTTCTTTTCTTTCCTCTTATGACCCGACTTCTTTACTCCTGTTTGTTACTTCGTTCCTGTTCCCTCTGTTTCTCTCCTCTTCTTCCATCTCTCTGTCCAGGTTTCTCTTAATAATTCATTCTATTTTGTGTATCCTTTTTCCTTCCTTGTTTTTGATGGAACTCCGTTAAAAAAAACATAATGTCTGTATTGGAACCTTGAAAAGTCTGGAGTATTATTTTTCATAAATGGGCAGTTTACCTTGCAAATAATTAGGCTAAAGTTATTGAGTACCACTAAAGGCAGACCAAGGGCCACCAGGGTACTTGTACCATAGCTTGAGCACCATCATGGCATCTCATATTATTCCAGACTGCATAGGAACCTTGTCATGCAAAGCACATTTAAGCAACAAGACAATTCAAACAAACTTGACCACCATGGTTTTAGAAGAAACGTATATTAATTTCTAAAAGGGAATCTGCAGTTAACTTTCCAGACTTTTCATCTGCAGTGTCTACCTTTTCCAGTCAATATCAGCTTTAAATGCATTTTGAACTTTTCTGCATTTAAATGGCTGAAAACTTAACTTGGAAGTCTGGAAAATGACAAAAGTTGTAGGAACTTTATGTATAAATCATAGCCAATGTATACTGAGCGGCACATTATGGAACCAAAGCAAACCACTGGGTGTCAGACTTGAGCAGCAGCAGCTACACCTAAGGAATAAAATTGAAACTGAAAACTTGTTGGATTAAATCATCTCATCAAGCTCTTTGCTTGAAACAAATGAACAAATATTTACTCTTGTATTCTTTCTATCATTTTTTTAATGTCCAGTTCAGAATCAAAGGAAAATCTAAAACTTTGGTCACTTTTGCACAGATTCATGTGACTGGAACAGCCTGATCAGACAAGAAGGAAAATGACTACTCAGTCTCACATGGTTATTTTGCTAATAGCCTGCTAAATAAGGTGGTAGTTTGAAGGATTGTGTGTGTGTGTGTGTGTGTGTGTGTGTGTGTGTGTGTGTGTGTGTGTGTGTGTGTGTGTTGCTGTACGGTTTCTTTAAGTCGGCTTACTGAATGGAGAACGTGTGTTAATGAAAAGAATCCATTTTTTCTGGCCTTAGTAAGTAGTACATGAAAGGTGCAGGGCCTTACATTAAATCTTCAAACACCTTCATATTTTTCTCTATTCTCACATCACATCCACAAGCTTCAATGGATTTTATTAGGATTATATGTGATAAACCAAAACAATGTACCACATGATTGTGAAGTGGAACCACAATTCATTCATTCAAAAATTTACCACTGAAAATACACAAAAATAAAATTTAATGCGGCTAAATTTTAAAAGTAAACCTGTGTTTACTTTTATCTCGGTTGCTCCACAAAGGCCTAAGATGGTTATGAAGGATCAAACATTGTAATAAAAGAGAACACGGAGCAGAGATCAACCAAAAGGCCCTTTAAACCAGCTGGAGAATGTCGTTTGCAGCAGAAAGGTACCACTGCTCAACACACTATCGCCTCTGTGATGGACAGATATGCAGCACAATGCTGCCACTACAGAGCAGAGGGAGGAAAACTGGTCATATTATACCAGGAGTAAGATTAAAGTAATTATATTTCAGCCCAGAAATAATCCTGTAAGAGGTTCTAGAAGATTAGAGGCTGAGAATGATTCTTACCTTCTGGTCTAGTCAAAGTCCAGGCATAAATCAAATTAAAATCTTTAAAAACTTTTAGAACATAATTCTAAAAGTTTTTAGTCAATCAAATCTGGCTCCACTTGAGCTATTTTGCGTAGAAAAATTGTCACTGAGTTTTGTAGAGACCAACACCAGAAGGTGTAGCAGGTCCTGTCCTGTGTTTCTTTGTGTGGCCCTGGAGTTACTTCTACAATATAAGGATGGACTAAAAACATGCTTAGTTTTTTCAGATCATTGTAAGGACATTTTTCAATTTTGAAAATCATGTTCCATCAACTACACTGTGAAAGATGGGGTCAGACGGAGACAGATGACTCACTGTAGCAAACCCTAGAGAGAAAAGCCAAAAGGCAAAGTTGATGATTCCATCAACAACATGCACTGCTTTGTGTTGGTCTACCGCATAAAATCCCAACAATATTCAGATGAAACATGAAGGGGCATGAATAACGTTGCAATGCACTGTGTCGGTGTACGACTTCCAGCGTCTCACCTGTGTGAACCCGGTAGTGCGTCTCCAGCTGGTGTTTCAGGCTGAACCTCTTGCCGCAGCCATTGCACTCGTAGGGCTTCTCCCCCGTGTGGATGCGTTTATGGCCCCTGAGCGTTCCGTCGTCTCTGAAGCAGCTCCCGCAGAATTCACACTCAAACGGGTGATCGCCTAGGAGCACAGTCACATAACACACGCGAGCTGCCGTTACAAGAAGCATCACAGAACAACTTTGTCGCTGGCACTGCATGTCGCGGCGCAGGCGAAACGGCGTAGGTCAGATACTGACACAGGCCTGTCTGGATACGGCCATTAGGGAAACGGCGTGCTTTCAGACGTTGCTAATGTTTTGACACGAGGACACTCCTCTTGGCTGTATGCTAACAGCTAATAAAAGTCCTCCGGGCATGTGCTGTTCTGTTCCCTATACTGTAGTTAATCTATTTCTCTCCTAGGCTGAGGGTTTGACTCATCTCCAATGACCTATGTGCCTCATTATCTCAGTGTCCACAGCAACAGCCAAGTCAGAGGATACATTGCTCTCCTCATTACAGGCCGATTCTCCCCAATCCCCCACCCCACTGTGGAGCAGATGACATTTACAAAATGTTACTTCCAAGCAGAATGGCATACAAACAAGATACGGCGCCATGGCCAAAACTCCCTTCACTTCTGTCTCTTCACATCAATTATGTATTTCTCCCGTCTAGACATCAAGCCGTCCTGACAGCTGGTAGTGTTATTTAAGGTAGGAGAAGAAAAGGGGACATCTTTTCAGTAAATATCTCCCCGTCTCCCGCGGCACCGAGACTCACCCTCAGCAGCACACAGAGACAAGTCATTTCCATTTGCTTTTCCTTCAATATTTATTTGGGTTTCCTCTATCATTTTCCGTGAACCACACAAGAAGTGACAGCCATGAATTGCAGAGGCCCCAAAGGCTGTCTAAGAACCCGAAATATAAACAGGATGAGATTGCCCAAAAATACGCACCGGCCATAAAGGTACAGTGCTGTCATCGGAGAGGTGAGTCATCCTATAGAGAGCGAGAAGGAAGAGTGGGAGAGGATGCGTGCAAATTGACTAAAAACCTTACAGCCAATAACCTGAGGAAATTAACCTATATACAGAAATAACACAGCTCTTCATCTCTTTTCAACATACAGTGCTGTGAAAAAGTATTTCTCCCTTCATCCAGCTATTCAGCCTTCTACAGCCGCTCAAGGGACCGCGGCCTGCTTCCAGTGATTGTCGGGTCAGAGGCTGGACAGGTCGCCAGCCCACCACAGGACAAACAGCCATGCACACACACAACTAAGGGTAATTTATAGCAACCAATTAACCAAACATGCATGTTGTTGGACTGTGGGAGGAGGTACCCAGAGACACATCCACACATCCAAAGGATGGGCATGTAGAAAACTCCCAGTCAGGATTTCAGACCTTTATGTTGCAAGCCAGCAGTGCTGCGTACTGTGCTAAAATTCAAATGGTGATCAGTTCTTAAGAGAAAAATGCTGTCCAAACAAGCTTGACGCTAAGTGAAATGGTAACCTGGCCCAGTACTAACAGCTAGTTGTGCCACACTTGACGGAACGATTGCTCTTTTTTACAAAACTACTTTAAGTCCACCGTGATGCAGGTTCTCAAGGACGGCCTATTTAAAGTCTTGTCATAGCATTTCAACCGCTCTCAAAGTTTGGTTTCGACTGAACCATTCAGTGTTTTGGATTGTTTACCTGCTGCATAACTCAAGTGTCTTTGAGCTTTAATTCACAAACTGATGTCTGATTATCTCTTCTTATGGTAGAGAGCTGAATTCTAGATTTAACAAATTGTACCAAGTCATCTTTATTCTTCTTCTGAGGACAAGAAGCTTCAAATATGACAAACACAATCTTATATGACTGTCAATATATTTTTTTATAAAATGCTGTTGGTTTTAAGGAAGATTTACTGGGATGTACATCTTCTAAAAAGTGCAGTTTGTCTCAGAAATCAACTGAATTTTCTTTTTACATAATCTTTGAGATCATCATTAACCTGAGGAATAGGATGTTTTTAATGTAAATATGAAATGGGCCAGGCTTCTGTGCCGCTTTTGGTCAGCAGTGGTTTCTGAAAAGAGATTTTTGTATGCTTATTGGATGAGCAGGAGTCTCATCCAATAAGATGAGACTCCTGCTCATCTTATTGGATTTTGAACACTGAGTCTAAGTTAGTCAAGTGATGTCTGAAGTTCTCAGACATCTAGTGATGTCTTAAGTTAGTCAACTTAATGGATTCTGGTCATTGATGGATTCTTTGAATGATTCTGGTAGGTCGGCCATAATTGGTTAGCATAGTGGATCGCCACTGTTTTTCCCCAGTGGTAGATGATCACTCCAGCTGTGGTAAGACGATCTCAAAGCCTTGGAAATGTCTTCATTAGCCTTTTTCAGACAAATGCCAATAACTTTCTCTTCTGTTCTTAAATTTGTTTAGATTGAGACATAATGCGTTATTTTTATAAATCGTTTAGCTTATTGATGTTAGGCAAATCCTGGCCAAAGGATTTGTGTAGTGTGCAGGCCTGAAGGTAATACGATCTTGTGGCTAATATTGACTCAGCTTTTGAAAAAGAAAGTGATTTATATATTTAATTTATGATTACTGTATATATTCATTGTATTATAGAGATTACTTTTTCACATAGAGCCTGGTTAGTTTGGACAGTTTTTTTTTTCCTATTTGATAAAAGCTAAAATGACTCCTTACCTGTGTGGGAGCGCAAGTGTCTTTTGAGGGTGGTGTGGCTGGGGAAGGGGCGCTCACAGTGGCTGCAGATGTAGCTGTGCATCCCTGCGTGGACCTCCATGTGCTGCTGCAGGGCCTTCTGGGTCTGGAAGCGCTTCGCACACAGCAGACAGAACACCGCCATGTCAGTCCCTGGAGAACGCACAAGACACAGACGCGCAGTTATTTCAGTACCATACACAGACAGGGCCTTAAGTGGGGAAACTGGGTCACTTCAACTTTGTGCAAGTCCTCTGAGGGAAAAGCTTCTTTCAAAGAGCAAGCGCCTCTACCTAAACTAACTCCCCTAAAAGCCCGGAGGCACTTTCAGCTGCGAGTCTTTATGTGCTATTTTAAACCATGAAAGTGATTGTTTTCTTTAAGAATTTCCCCCCACACAATGCACACGGCATGCCAATCACACAATCATTCCTCCTTCCTGGCGTGTTAGATGTCTAATTATTCTCTTCTTTCCCCCCATCAGGAGTCGGCTTCAGCCTGTGAAGTCCTCCGTCTCTGTGCTCAAAGAGCAGCTGATAGTGGCTCCACCCTAAATGATGCCTACACTACGTGCTCCGTGCTGAATGTTAAGTAGCGATATCAAGCCATTAAAGGCAGGACTGCAGGAAAAAACACAATCCAGTTTAATCCTGTGTGTGACCTGGCATCTCTTTGGGGCTGCTTTCCTGTTGCATGGAGTGTGGCGAGGAATACAGATAGGGGAGTCGCTGGCAGGGTTGTTCAAGTCAAAATGGCTACGTGAAGAAGATCCATTGGCTGTCATACAGTCGACACTCGATCTACCGGGTTCGGGGGGTGGCAGCAGACGCCAGCTCTTGAACCCTTTTCTGGCGTCCACGCCGACGCAAACTCACACGTGCGGCTAGCCGGAGAGACCGGGACTAATGGGCAGCATTGACATAATGTGCGTGTCCTGGAGAGCGATGCTTTAATGTGAGATTATGAGGTCCTTATTTCTCTGTCTGCTCAGGTTGCAGATCATTTACAATGTGAGCAGGTCCCATTGCTCCTGACTCAGATTCAATCAGACATCTCCAGCAGAGGATCATTAGTAAACAGAGGACTGTGCCAGCACTTCATTGGAATTCAAGTGGGGTTGCTGTGTCGCATTTAAAATGCAGTCTGATGAGGTCCACTAAATCAAATCATTTGTTACTGTTATTGAAGTGCCTTGAGGCAACTGGCAATTAAATTGGAATTAACGCAGGGAAAGGGATACAGCACACTCATACTAAGAGGGAAGAGTGTCAGACACTTGCTTTAGGTTCAATCAAGTTAGCAGACAGACGAGCCCGCTCAAAGAAAGAAGGAAAGAGAGAACGAGAAAACAAATCAAGCAAATTCACATTTTAAGGAGTAAATCAAACACATTCACATCGCATTGTTTACTAATCCATGCCTCCTGATTTATTCAAACAAAGCAAAGCTCAGCATTTTATAGATAACTATAGTTTGACAAAGCCTTTTTTTTAAATCTAAGGTTCTGAAAATTACAGCTAAAAATTCAACAAATGTAGATAATAGAAAAATGGTACAGGATTCTTGATGTGAAGTTGTGTTAAGGAAAATAAGCAGTTTTGTATCTTACCTTAAATGTATTATTTTAATAATTTGTATAAATTTATATTAGCTGGACCCTACTGGCCAGCCCAAGAGGAGGCCATGACCAAAGAGCAGCCATCCTAAAGCAACCCCACACTCAAACTTAACTGTGCTTTATGGGAACGTTATTTTATGAACAGTTTTCACATCTTAAGTGGTAATTCAGAGAGAAGCTGATGAATATTTACACTGCAAGTAGAGGTTGGAGGTGCTACATGATCAATAATCTTCCTGTGTAAAAAGCATTCTGCATGTGCAGGTCCTCCAAGGTGGAGCTTTGGTGAAATAGGCGGAGCTTTGTAGTAGCACATAGGAAGCCCTGAATGACTGCCAGGGGCTATTCAAGGATTTACATGTAAAGGTCCAAATATTATTGTTTTTTTTAATAATATCCCACATTAGGAAGTTGATTTATATCAGTAATTCAAATCAAAAAGTGAAACTTTCATCGATTCATTACACGGTTTGATTTATTTGAAGTGTTTTCTGTTAATTTGGAAGATTATGGCTTGCTGCCAATGAAAGCTCAAACTATGTCAAACTATTGCACAAGACAAGTAAAAATAATTATTAGAGAAACATAATTTTATAGCTTACACATTAATAATGATGAAGACTGCTGACTTGACAGCTGTCCAGGTAACAGTCACTGATATTCTCTACATAAAAGCTGAGCAACAAAAGTTAGCTGCTGAATAAGATGCCTGTTCAGAATGCTTCTATGCCAGCATACAAACGGAAAGTTGAGTGAAGGGAAAAAGTTACATCAGTAACTACAGTTTAGAACGGATAGCCTGGAGGAGATTCACCAAGCATGGACTGCAGCTGGTGTCACTGATTGAAGACCCACCACACACACAGACCTGTCCTTGGGGCATAACTTGTGTTTATCATTAGAGGCATCTTGCTTACGTCTTTAAGGACCCATGTTTTAAACATCATTACGTCTATCAGGAATTTCTGCAGAATTTTTCTGATGAAGACGTTTATGGAAACAATTTTATTTTCCAGCAGGACTTCACACCTGCCCACAGTGTCAAAATACCGATACTGGCTTTAATGATGATGATGATGCCATTGTGCTTGAATGACCAGCAAACTGAGCTGAACCTAATAGAGTATTTGGAGTATTAACAAGAGGCAGCTGAGGCACAAGACCCAACACTGCTTAGGACCTGAGGGCTGTTTGCAGAGCAACCTGGATTCCCAAACAGAACCACAGGCTTATCGACTCGGTACCACGCTGCATCGATGAAGTAAGTCGTGCAAAATGAGCAACACCCACACATCGAGTAGTACAGTATTTTTTAGTAGGCTGATTATTTCAGAATAAAACATTTCTCTTCTTTTATTGGCCTAATGTAATATTGAGCATTTCCGAGAAACAGAATTTTGATACCTCATTAGCTCTGAGCGTGTGTTTAATCAAAATATATTATGTTGGATTACATTTTTTCAGTGATGTACCTAATTTATAAAGATGAACCTCCAATGTTGGTTTCTCCTCTAAGACAGTTATTTATAGCCAGAAAAATGCGAACTCGTACGGTTTTAACAGATCTTCACTTGAAAAAATACTGAACTATCCCTTTGACACAAAGAAGATGGGATGAAAGACATTCCCTGATCTCAACAATCCTTCACTGAGCCACTCTGGTGGAATGAGCTGCACCTGTTTGGGGGACTGTAGCCCCCACAAAGGACACACAATAAGGTTCAGGGCCTCATTGACCGAGTCTATTAGTCATAGGCTCCACACACAACTTCAACAATCCCCGTCTTTCTACTAAAGCCTAATGACTAGGGCTCTTTTCTCACCCGCAGATCACAATATTTTAGTTGTAAACAAAAGACTTTCCATTTTGAACGCCTCTGCTGCCACCCCACTCCCTGCATCCGCTGACCGTACAGGAAATCATTGGAGTGTCTAACCAGCTTCCCTCTGTGCCTGAGTCATACTCTGCTAATTCTACTGGAAGCTGCAGCTGCGAGGCCTGGATAATGAGCCATCCAAAACCAAAGCAAAACACGTTAAAAAAAAAACAAGGTAGCAAATTGAATGTCTTTATAACCCGTGATTCATTTGATTTCCTCTTTTTGGTAGTTGCTGCGGCCAGCAGGGGGAGCGCTTTCTGTTCCTGTTCGAACGGTAGCTGCAGGGAGAACAGCTAATCCAACGTGAATACATCAAAGCTGCTTTAATTACCCCGCTTTATATCAACCATCATACATCGCGAACTCCTGCCTTCTCTGCGGCTCGTGCACTTCTCAGTCTGCGGTGAAAGTTTAGTTTCTCTGCGCCGGTGAAACCGTCGCTCACTGACACTCGCAGACATCCACAGATGTAGACCTGATCCTTCTGTCACCAACAATCCAGAAACTTGAGAATAGAAATGACAAATATTCTGTCACAAGAATCTTCACCCTTGATCTGCGGCTGACACACACTGACAAACAGCTCAGCGGTCGTTTTTATTCCGCGCAACTGACGGCTGCTGAAAATAAAAATACCGAATAATATCTTGAAGTGTAAAAAGAAGAGGAAAAAAGAAACCTAAAAGGAGTGTTTGTGTGTGTGTGTGTGTTAGTGGTAGCATTTCACCTCACCGCGCTCTGTTAACTTCTCAAAGGTTTTTCTTTTTTTCTTTTTGGTCGTGGATTTTTTTTTTTTTTCCTGTAAGCTTTTGTAATAAGTGCAGAGGAGCTTCTTTATGAGAAAATAGGCCCCTAAAGTTGGCTCCCGTTGCCCCCTGCTTTCTCACCCCGAACTGCACAATAGGTGTGGGATTTGGCCTTTTTGAGGCACAGGCTGACCCCTCTGACCTTTGGCCCACAGAGGGGTAAATACCATGTAATCAATGGGTTTTCTCAAAGCTTTGTGTTCAGTGGGAGGAAGGCTTTAACAGTGGAGAATAATGATTTACTTCTGAGCATTTCTGCATTTGCACTGTGCATTATATGACAGATCTGCCCGCCTAAAGCACGATTAGGTGTGCGAATGCGACGGGCTTGAGGTTCTAATGCCGCGTCGGCATATCTCTATCAGGATGGTGCCACACACTCATGATTTTTACACACTCTGCCTCTTTTCATCTGCCACTTAATTCAGTCCAGCTGAGGTGGGGAGCTGGCCTGGCTCTCACGCTGCCTAAGAAACAAAACCATGTGTCCAGGCAACCAGATAGGATCATGGTCCTTGCAGGGGTGAAGTGTTCGAGCTAATCCCTTCATTCACAAATAGGCGCAGCCTGTTTCTTTTCAAGCAGCAAACAAAAGTTTCCCACCCTGAGAATCTGGGAGCAAAACCCCGCCGTAGACGGAACAAAGGATTGTATCAGCAATGACCACAAATCGGGGTAAATTCTTCTTAACTTTCGTGTTTGGAGCCCATCAATTAATTATCTGTATGTTGAAATGATGGATGAACATGAAGACAAAGAGGATTCTGATGGCAGATGGCCCTGTTCAAGACATGGGATAGCTTTAAAATGAATCATTTTTTAAATGTTCAACTTTTGTTTGAGTACTTTTATTGACTTATGTTGTGAAATATTTATTTTTAACTGTTTATATTATTTGATTAGTTAATCTGATGTTTTAGCAATCAATGAATTCCTGTTTCCCTGAGATACAGATGGCCATTTTCTTAAAGTGGACACATATTAATCTGGCTACCAGGCACAATGAGGAGGATGGTGAAAGAGAGGAAACAAAGACCTGCACCAAAGAGTGGCGTCTTGAGGTCACCATGTGTTCATAACAACCATTAGACTCCATCAGCAAGACAGCTTGCTGTTTGGAGGTCAAACCAGGAAAGAAGCATTTCCTGTCCAAATATGAATGTGCGAAATTTACTAAAATCTGCAGGTTCTTTTGGAACTGTGAGCTGTGGTCAGATTAGACTATAAATGTCTTTGGTGCCAATCCAAGTGGCTTTGGGGTAAAAGGATAAATATGGGGTAAAACTACCTCATACCAATTGGAAAAAATGTAGGATGTGATGCCGTGTGTCTTTTTGGAATACACTGCATCATAAACTTCTTCAATTGAAATAAAATGAAAAATCATTGTGTGGTTGCTACTAGAAAAAACAATGTATTCCAGCAATGTCCTCTGTTTTGTTCCAATACAGTGGACTCTATTCGGAAATGTTGGCAGCTTTCTGGAAATCTTAGTCAGTCTGAGAGGTGTGCAGCAATGATTCACAAACATTTTGTAATAAGTATTTCTCTAGTAAATGCTACATATTGGAATGTACAATACTATTTGTACTATTTCTATTTTATTTGTATGTGATTCATAATTCTACAAAAAAGAAAAAAGAAAAAAGTTGGAACACTTACCAGAAATGTAACAAATGTGCAAATTCAGGAGGAAAAGTAGGAGGTCTCTCTTTAACTAATACCTTGAAATGACTGAAAATGTTTCAAAGTTTTGATAATGTTTCTTTGAAACCCGTTCACAAAGACGCACCACATAACCTCCTTTAGTAATCATGTTGCTAACTGTTTAAAAGTGCAAAATGCAGAGAAGTGGATTGCTAGCTTGTATTGTTAATAACAGGTAACGTGCTGCTTACAAATAATTTCGATGAGGATTTGGTGTTATTCATGTTCTGACTGCAGAGGTAAATGGATCAGAAATGCGGAGCTTTCCCCTCCTTCTCATGCATTTCTAATAAATCAACCATCAACGACTTGACAAACAACAAGTCATTGTCTATGTCAGTATGCATTTTTTTTGCATACAAACAAGTGTCTGTATGCAAAGTATGCGTGTTTTTAATGCATATGCCTTCAGAATTTATAAACGTCAAAGTCTATAAAATGTAATATATTTATTTTTAGAAAGTGCTGGCTGGCGTAGTTGGTAGAGCAGGCGCACTATGTGCAGACGGTACACTCCTCGATGTGGAAGTCCTGGGTTCAGTTCCTGATCTTGGGACATTTGCTGCACGTCTTCCCTCTTATCTCTTCAGTAAAGGTCACCAGTCTCAAACAAATCTTTAAAACAAATGAATTCAATTTGAAAAGAAGTCACAGTCTGTCTTTAAAGCCAGGAGTTTATGATGACATCAGTGTTGACATGTTCACCAGTGTGCAGGGGTGAAAGTGCTATAAACTGCATGGCCAAGCTCAGCTCAGTGTACACAGACTGTGTGCTGGCTCACATCTGCTCTGTCACCCAGTTAAGCATACAGTCATACAGGCTACATTATGTCCCAGCCCTCACATGACCCATGTGCATTCATGCTTACTGTATGTGCTCATGCACTAAGATCAGACACGCGCACACACACCAGCACACACACAGAAAGCTACAGTACCTTAAACAACCCCGGGAGCTTATCAGTAGACTGCTAATCTACCCGAGTGACGAACAACCGTCTCAATAATTAATGCAACAAGAGAAGCGTCGCTCGCATTTAAGCACCATTCCATGGTCCGGTTCATTGAGGTCATGCGACGGCTTCGCTCGCCTCGATTCCTAGAACATTTCAAAAATATTCTGCACGCAGGCCTCGGCGTTTCGCCTCACATGAAACGACAGGCCTGTCCCGGCACAAATAAATAACCAGGAGGCATAATGGCCCGAAAGGAGCCCGGCTCAGTTCAGTTTGAGGCTTATTCGAATTAAAACCGGGTATTACCAGGAGGGTGCAGAGCGGTGACGGACATGCAATTAGGCGAGCTAAAAGGTCTGCATTAGGGGAGATGCATTAGAAAGCCTTGGCTGTATCTGAATAGACTACAGGAGCGTTTAATTAGGGCTTGGGCAGAAGGTAATATTATTCACTTGATGAAGCAGCCTGTAATGTGTGGAAACAGCACAGCTGCTGCGAGTACACAAAGCCAGGGCTCTTATATGGCCCGTTCCTAAAGGCAGAGGTGGCAAAATGGTCAGCCAGCAGTGTTTTAAGCTAGTAGTCACAGATAAGCCACAGTCTCGGGGTTTTCCAAAAAAATGTAAAAAAAAAAAAAAAGAAGAAACCCGGTGAGCTCGGTGCCCCGGAGCCTCGCCTCGACTCGCCTTACTGTGATGAAACAAACGCCTTTGTTGTGAGAGCGGTTCGGAGACAGATCCATTCTTTTATTTTGGGCACTGACAAGTAGGTCAGAGGAGACGGTGACAGTGCTGTGGTGAGGAGTAAACAGCAGCACATGATGTTGTTTTTCCTCCTCTTACTCCTGGCACCCAACACCAGCAGCAATGCCTCTACCCTCAGGACACCACGCACACACACAGGCACACACACAGGCACACACACACACCGCCCTCCCTCCTCTCCCTTTGATCTCAAACTTCAATAACCCATGGCCGTTCACCCCTGACATATTCAAATGGATATAGAGACTTTCACTGTAAACTAACGTCGCTGCCAGAATTACCTAATTGCCTCAGATTAAGGTCTTCCCAAAAAGTAGGGAAAATTTCCCCTCCGGAGGACATGGACAGTGCTGCAGCTGCTGAGGGCCCTGACAAGTGTTAATCTGCTCAGAGGAAACTCATTTGGCTCACTGGGTAAGTCACATGGCAAATTAAAGCAGGCACTGTTTGATCCCCCCCTCACCCCCCACCCCCCACTGAAAGATCCCAGTGTGTGTTTTTTAGGAGGAAATGTGGTAAACGGGAGCATTTCAACTTCTAACCTCTGCAGATCAGAGCTGATTAAGTTACCTGTGGCTCATGTCATACGGACGTGGGAGTGCGTCACGGCGGGCCGAGCCAAGATCATGACAAAATAACAGAGTAATGCCCTCCTGTACCCAGATCCAGTGCCAAGCTGAAACCGAGCTCTGGGTGTTTACAACTCGCAGAGATGCGGGTAGAAACTTCTGGCCATCGTTAACACCCCTCCATGTCCGCATGCATTAAGTATTCATACTGCGTGTGCCACCTGGAGTTACAGTTACATGCCAATGCTCCTGAGAGGGTTATCACCTTTCTCTGACAGTAGCAGAAAAGGTGTGGATTCAGACACTGCTGGGCGTCGGACAATAAAACCACGGCTTGTTTCTGTCGCAAACATTAAAAAAAAAGAAAAAAAAAAAAGA
Source organism: Poecilia formosa (assembly GCF_000485575.1). Lineage (NCBI taxonomy): Eukaryota > Metazoa > Chordata > Actinopteri > Cyprinodontiformes > Poeciliidae > Poecilia > Poecilia formosa. Next base: position 1,192,323 of record NW_006800002.1, read on the forward strand.
TTTGAACCGCTGTCAGTAATAGCCATGATAAAAATAAAGTATATAAATGGAATAAAACAAGTTTAAAATCTAGTACTCTACATAGTAAAAAGTCATTGTTTACAGATAAGCATTTTCTGTTTTTAATCATAAAAATTAACATACTGTGAAAATAAATGTCTTGATATCTTGATTGCAGTGCTCATCAACTGTGCTTTGCTTTCATTAGTTGTCTTTGTTTTCCTTTTCCTTTCTTGCTTCCATTTGATTCATTTTATCAACATTGGAAAGCCAAACAAGTGGCAAAACACCAGAAAGGTCATCGGTCAGTTCAGCCCACCAATTTGTCACAACCTACTGTCCAATAAAATCCAGATTATGTTGTTGTTGCAGATTAGAGGCTTCAGAGGTTGAGAATCCAACCAAACAGGAAAATCAGTTCCTCATATAACACATTCTCTGAGTATCTTGCCATGACCTCTTGGATTTCTTTACTTGGTTCAATCTGTTGTTTTTGTTATATTTCAATCATATTTATCTTCTTTTCTAAAAGGGTTTTCATTCACTTCTATGTAGATGATATTTTGTTGAATGTAGATAGTTGTATTTTAGCTTGTCTTCTGTCAAGAGACTAAAAACCTTTTCCTACTTTATGCACAAAGACAATTTTTATAAATTAAAATATGAGTAATAGCTGCTCTGTATTCTGGGTTAACAGTGTGTTAACAAACTTTTTCATGGAACCACCAGCCTCCAGATATTTTCAGTGAAAGTTTTAAGTTAAAAAAAAAAAAAATTCTTATGTATTTTTTTTTTGTTTGACTCTGTTTTTATATTAATTTTGTATTTTTCAATTCCAATGCACAGCTTTTCACTAGTCTATATTGTTTTTGCCACACCACATTGATAAAAAGTGACATATAAGTAGTTAAATTCAGTAAATTAGAATATCTGAGTCTCGTTTGTCACATTAAAGCACCTTTTGAAAATAACAACCTTTAATCAGGTATTAAACATGCGTTTCATAAAGCCCACATTCCTCTTTTTAAAAAGTTTTTTATTGGTCTGAAACAACATCCAAATTTGAAAACATGTTTTCATTAGTGGTAAGTGGGAAATCATCATAATTAACAGAAATAAATGTTTTCAAATATCTGTATGTAGTTGATCTATATAATGTTTCACTTTGCAATAAACTTCGTATAAATAAATTGACTTTTAAATAATAATAATCTAAGTTGTTTATAATTGGGTCTTCAGTTTTAGAAAACAAAGAAATGTCAATATTTCTCAATACAATAATTGACATTCCTCACTACTATCTTCTCTTTTTTGTATGTTTTTCTCTAATCATGATTCCACCACCATTTTCCCTCAACTTTAAAATCTCAGTGACAAAGATTTAAATTGGAGACGAGCAAAAATAAATAAGGTTCTCTCAGCAGGCTCATAATTTCTGTAACATTTTACTACGTCAAGATAAGCTGATACACAGCTTTGAATATTGTAATAATTAATGCAAATATCTGATTAAAGTGCTCTAACTTTGAGTTATAAACTCACAGGAGTTTCATAACTTTACAGGAGAGCATGAACAGACTGGAGCATCTGGCTGGTTGGGGGTCATCCCAAAGGCCAACAGGAGCATGCAGTGTCCTGCAACAGATCCTTCCTTCTTGTACCCAAACAAACAAAACAAAACAAAAAAAAAAATCTCAGATAAGAAATGACCAAATAGCAAAAAAATAAAAAATAAATCCAGCTAACAGAGGGGAAAAAGTACCTGCACCCAAGAAAACATGGCCAAACAAAAAATCCAAATGTAAAAAAAAAACCGCACAGATTCATCAATAATCATTATTACCAGATGACTACTGATGTAATCCACAAATGTTCTTAATTCTCAATCATTTTTAAAAGCATTTGGGTGTCGGGAAAGTAATTTCAAAGCCATGAGGGAGGGAAGGTGAGGCCAGTATGTCTGTGAAACTGTAACGCCGCATGGCGCTGCGCGGCCCTGGCTGCGGCAAAGTGGCACGCGGTTGGTCAGGATGCCAGGAGATATTAGTGGGTGATATGTGAGAGGCCTCCCACCTCCCTGTTGATAAATTATGGAGCTTCATGACAGGAACAGTTTAACCCAGCCAGCATGACAAGCAAGTTTAGACCCACGATCACATGAGTGTCGTAGTCACGGCTTACTCAACAGCTTTAAACACACTCTCTCCGGGTGGAGCGGACTGTTGGTTCGGGTAAATACCTGTGTGTGTTTGCCTGTGGGCCTCCAGAGCGTCCTCTGAGGAGAACGTCGCTCCGCACTGATCGCACACCAGCGCTTCTGCAGGAGCTGTGGGTGACATCAAACCCAACAGAAATCAGCAAACATACGAATCTGTGTGTGTGTCACTACTTAAATGTTGAAATGCAGACTAGTCAGGATTCAGTTTCTCAGATTTCTGCTTCTCGATCATTTCCGGTATTTTTACGATGATTTCTGTCTTACTGTTTGGATCTTCTGACAAACATTAAAAGATGAATAACTTTGTAGGAACTTTGGAATAAATGATGCTTTTTTTTATTATTATTATAAAAAGAAAAAAAAAAAGTTCCCGTCTGGAAGACTGTGGTCTAAATCTGATCTGGGCTTCAATGAAGTGCCAGATTAGGCCACAGACTCCTGAATTTTGACTAAAGGCAAAACACTGCTGGCTAGTCCAAGTTTTGTAAAAAAAAATAAAAACTTGATACCTTTCTACTTAATGCATATTTTCTATCTTTTTTCATTTTGTAAAGCATGAAAATCCCTCAACTTTTTTTTTTTTACCTGCATTTAAAAAAAATAAAATCTTGAACAGAGAAATGAGTCTAGAAACAAAAATGGTTTTGGAATATTGTTTTGTTTTTTCTCCTTATCACTCTTGGTCAATAACAGACATATGTCCATTTTTATGTTTGATTTCTTGAGAGACTCCATTGATCAACCTTCTGCCGTCTGTGGTTTCATTGATAAATGCGATGTGAAAAATATTGTAAAGATGTCAGGACACTGACCAAAGAGTGAGAGCTAACTTTTAAAAGCTAAAATGCTTTTCACTTAAGAATGTGAAAAGTCCCATTTTTAAGAATACAGGGTTTCCTTCTGACAGTGCTGACATTTCTCAAAACTGAATGAAAAAGTAAAAAGTAAATTCCACACAATGCCTTGCAAAAGCAGATTTCAATGTATTATTGGGGGATTCAGTGGCTGCATTTCCATTAAAAATGTTCAAAATCAGTTTTCTTCTAATGTAAAAAAAAAAAAAACAATTTTGCATTTGCAGTGTTTCCATCAGATTAGAAATAACTAAACTCATGCATGAATCAGCTTGTTTACATAAGTCATCAAATGCATGGCAGCGACGGATGTAAACAGTCGTATGAGATTTATCCATAATTCAGCCACAGCGCTGGCGCTCCACCAGCCGTCAGAGGAGACATGTCGTCCTCTTGTCCTCTCTTCTTCGTGGCTTTCCAAAACTGCCGTTTGTTTCCATTAAGCAGATTTATTTTTGGAATTTCAGTTTGCACAATTCTATAGTTAAAAGGAAAATGATGCCTCGTTTTCCCAGTTTTTACAAAACCGTTTTAAAAATTGTGGCATTAAATTCATAACACAGTGTCACTAATTTGTAGAATTACCTGTTACTGAATCTCTACACAAGTGAGACACCAGAACAAGTTGAACTCAGACTGGATGCAGAGTGTCTGTGAACGTTGCCATATATTAAATCAGATGGTTAGTTCCGTCTTTAAGCGTTTAAATCCTCTAAAATGTCCCTGTATTTTCCTCCATCCATTTTTTCCATGAACTCTATTTGGCCTCCATGACATAAAAAAACGCTAAGAAAAAGAAAAGCTTGTTACCCTTTGAGGACACCGTCTTCAGGGTAATATGCAACTAAAACTTTCCAACACATATAAGTTTTATACATGCAGACCAAAAAATTTCATTTTGGTTTTATGTGACCAGAGTACCTTTGTAATATTTCCCGTCTGCCCTACCTGGCTTGTGGTGAACTGTAAATTTGACTTCTTATGGCACTTATTCAACTATGGTTTTCTTCTGGCCACAGAGTGGCAAGAACAGAGACTTTCTTCATCCACAAAGGCCTGAGTTAGTGGCTGTAACATGACAAAGTGTAAGAAAAACAACTTTTGCAAGGCTCTGTCCTTTTGGGCTGCAGAGGAAGCCTGGTTTAAGTGAACGCAGTTGAAAGAAAGGTAAAGAAGTCACCGGAGAGCCACGTCTACACACTTGTGCTTTTCTGTTGTTTAACAAAGGAAGCAAATGTGAAAAACTACAATGGAGTACAGGACAGAGAGAGGAGGGGGGCCGGAGGGGACAGTAGACAGTGTGCAACAGCCCATCTTTTTCTTCTTCCTGACAAAAAAGAGGAGAGCAACGCTGAAGAGTTTTATTTACCGTGGCCTGTTATCAGACTCTGAACAGTGAGCAGACTGTCTGCCTGAGAGGCCACAGAAGGACCGGGTGTTCTCTGTACAGCAGACGCTTCCCGCCTGCGGCGCATCCCTTTATCACCAAAAAAAAAAAAAAATCCCACTTCAGAGTCAACATCCCAAATCCCAACGCATGGACTGTAACTTCAGGTCACCTTTGCAACGCCCTTGTCTGTTCTGATATAGACATGAAAGAGACAAGTATGCATACAGCTTACAGAAACATCCCATTCTTGTTCTGCACTCACCTCACACCTGCATTGACAGACACATTGGACTAATATGTGTGCTCACACACACATGCACACACACACACACAATTTCTCTGTTTCTCTCTCTCTCTCTCTCTCTGTGTGTCTCTGTTGCACGCAGCTGTTTGGATGTGGGTTGGCTCTCACTGAGATGTAAATCGGTTGCAGATCCATACTGGCCCAGGGCTCATTCACTGATCTATTTTCTGCTCAGCTGGCTTTAAATGAAGTTAAAATGACTCATTAAAACACCCACAAGCTTTGGGAACTCTGAGCACTACAGCCTAAATGTGGTCCTCTTTCAACTCTTCGCACAGACAGTGCACCACTGTTCCCAGAGCTGCACGCAAATAAAAAAAAAACAGCCTCAATCTGTTCATTTCTCAAAAAACCCCCGTTCTGCTTCGTTTTGTCTCGCACAACATATAAAAATAAAAATATATATGTATATATATATAAAAAAAACTCTGTTTGAGAACGGTCTTGTGCGGCAGTAACAGTGGAGTTAAGTGTTGTAGATCCTGATGTTGTTTGACGCCGTCCAGCCCGGTGTGTCGTGCCCGCGTGAGATTGTGTGATAAGGGGGAAGAGGAGAACACAGTGCATTGTCTTGTGCAGTCAAAGGCACGGAGTGTGCTCTCATCCATAAACCATCAAACTGTCTCCAGACGCGGCTGCAATCGTCCTCCATCAAAACACTTTGTCTGGCATACCAAAATAAGAGCCAGCATCGAGCTGAATACCAAATCAGCCCATTAGAGCGGCGGAGCACTCGCTCCTTAGCAACCAGCGGGATCTGAGGCTGCTATACTGAAATACACAGTGACAAAGAAATGAGATCCACATCTATCTCTCTCTTTTTCACCCCCTCACACCCCCACTCCCCATCTCTTCCCTCCTTCTAGTATTACGGGGTTGACACGTCGGATGGGGAGAGTTTATGCAAAAAATTCAAATGCGGTTAAAGGTGCTGCTGTTATGGATGTCGGTGCGAATTGAAAATCAAAGCATGCTGTGAAGGTCTGAGAGTGATGCAAAACAATGTGTGTGTTCAGGGCTGAGCAGAACGGGGGGAAAAAAAACCCCCCAGGAAGATTCAGGTGAAGTTTAAAGGAGCAGATTCTCTCTCATCTGTCAGTGGCGTGCCATTCCTGAACAATCCTCAGAGAGGACAGGGGACTCTGCCTTGTCTCTAACATATATTCAAACTGAGCTTTGTGTGTGTGTGTGTGTGTGTGTGTGTGTGTGTATGTTTTTTAAGTTTCATTTTTAGTCTCTGATCCCTCCTCTGTCTCTCTGCACCCGCCCTCCCCCCCAACTTCTCCCTCCCCATCCTTTTTCTCTATTTTGGATAAAGTAGCTGGGAGAGCAGTCAGGTCTGATTAAGTCTGCATTTGGGTACAGTGTGTTCCTGGACACACATCTGCGAGCGAGCCATCACACACGCTTCGGAAAACGCTGGCAGAACACCCAGGCCTGCCGGCAGCTCATGATGTCATCACTCAGAAGGGGCAGAGCTGGCGAGCCGCCATTCTCTCTCTCTCTCTCTCTCTCTCAAAAAAAAAAAAAGAAGGAAAAGGAAAACAGGAACAATTCAAACAGAGAAGAGAGGCCTGATGACCTCGGCGTGGAAAAGAGAGCGTGATCCAAGCGTTCGGAGCGCCGCTGACTGCTGAGGGAGGAACGGGGGGAAAGAGGAGGGTTTGGGTGGAGGAGGGGGTGAACAGGTGCATCTGAAAGGCCGCAACCACTGTATGGAGAGCACCAATGTGCAGAGGTTGAGAGTGCGTGAGAGTTACTAAATACCTGTGTGAGACAGCATGTGCATCCTGAGCCGCATGCTGTCCTGGAAGTGTTTGCCACAGTATTCACAGCTGTTGCCCTTCTCCTCATTATGAAGCCTCCTGTGAAAAGAACGACACACTGATGTGAGAGCGCTAATGGAGGAGAAGAATGCAGCGAGAACACACTTGTAAAAATTTTTCATTTATTTCACGCGAACGGGCGGCTGCTCATTGATCAGCAGGAACAGAAAGCGGCTGACTGCGGTTTACCTGACTCCTTTCCCGCACTAGGATAGAGACCGTCAGCATTATGACGGCATTACCAGGTTCAGACCGGTCACTTGTTGATGAACATCAACGCCGCTTTTTACAGGTGAAAATGACATGGAAACAAGCAAACAATCTTGTCCAGGACGGTGAAAATTACTGACCTTTTCATTTGACAAATTTGAGGAATTTGAGATGAAATCTAGTCATAAATATTTTAGTCCAGCAGAAAGTCAGAAAATGTCAGTGAAATTTAATCTAAAGTTGTTTCAAATGACAAAAAAATAAATAAAAAATATGTCACTGAACTGCAAAACAGAACATAAATATAAACTAAGAAAGTGGCAAAAAATCCATATATTTTACCATATGCTTACGCTAAACTTAGTTTTGAATTGTAAGACTTACAAAACTGATGAAGTGTTTTCCCCTTGTGTTTTTTACATTTGTTTAGTTTTACACAAACTTTCTTAATGTATTTCCATCTTCAAGCATTCAGCTTTCAGTATATTGGTTGTTACTCTGCATTGTCTTTATGTGACATCCAATGGCAGTCTCTGGCCTCTAGGTGGGACAAAAACAAGGAGGGGTAAAAAGGAAAACGATTAGTAAAAGAAATAAAAAATAAAATAAAATGCACTGTGAACATTAGCAATCATGGTGTAGAAAGTAAAACTTAGCCATGGAAACGCTATTTTAAACGACAGCCGGCAAGCTAGCCTGCATTTCTGTAAAGCAGCCAACTGCAGGCTAGTTACCCAAGTAGCCTGAATAATTAAGCGGCTGAGGTTTTTTGATAAACTTGCAGCGTTACTTTAAAAAGTGTGCTAACTTTTTTTTTTCTCTTTAGCTGAATTATGGTGATTAATAATCATAAGTTCAAATGTTAGGTTTCATTTAATCACATTTTTTGGGAGGATATTGCATGTAATTCTCCTTTTCCAGGTGATTCTAAACCTACTGGAACGGTTGAGGTTTATAATAAAAGACAGACTGTGATCACACCAAACGAGCAACCTAACCTTTTCCTTACGGTAAAGTCAGGACGGCCAGAGGAAACGGAGACGTTTTCATCATACTTTTTCTACTCTTTAAAGTCCTTTTTACTGAGAAAGCAGAGAAAGTGCTGGACTGACTGGAGTCTGTACTGCCCCTCCCCCACCTTTTGCTTGTCACAGCCATCTAGCTGACTGTGAGGAGCTCTAAAGTTATTTGCTCACTTGTAAAATAAGCAAATCATTTTATTTGTGTTTTATGATACGAAATATTTCAAGAGGGTAATGCTGTGGAAACTGAAGGAATACTAAGCATCACTCTTATTAAGGAAGCTGTCAAAACCGCAATTACTGACTCGCTAAAACCAGTTTGCTATACAGGTAAATGGTAAGTAAAACGGTAGGAAACTACATTTTTTTAAAAACTTTATTTTTACAACAGTAGGATTCAAATAGCATTTTTCAATTGCAGAGCATTAATCAATAGCGTTGAGGTTATTATACTATGAGAATCTGGACCACGTCTTTTCTCTACGGCCTCTGGACTTGGAAGCATCGTTGTTCTTTAAAAAAACAAAAAAACAAACAAACAAACAAACAAAAAAAAAAAAACGGGAGTGTTTTAATTCCTGAAAGAATCCAAGGCTATATGCAGCATCATTAGTCTGAGAGGCCGTTGGAGTTGTGAATCAACGCATGAATGCTAAAAGCACACAGACAATAGGATATCTGGCTAATTTCAGAGTGCAGACAAACGCGTGCCTCCACCCGCCAGCACTTCAAGACAGCAACCACACACAAACACACCGAGAGAACGCACACAATGTCACATCCCAGCTGAATAAGCTCTCTCTCTCTCTCTCTCTCTCTCACACACACACACACACACACAAACACATGCAAATATACACACAAGCTTTTCCTGTGTTTGCAATGAAAAGATGATTCGCCGAAGCTCCGCCGGCAGCAAAACCTATCATATCATATCACACACAACCCAAGCATGCAAGGCATCTGTACTGTTATCCTTATATCACCCCCCTACAGCAGAGCACGTGGCCTGGAAAAGAGTCTGCGCTCAGGCACACGCTCAGGCAGCGCTCAAAATGAATGAAACCTGAGATGTTGCTTAACGCACATTAACATCAGGAGAGCAAAACAGGAACTCCGCCGTAAAGATTAGGTTTTATTTTGGCTGTGGAGAGTCCGTCTAACGTGACTTACAGAGCGTTTTTATTCTAACATGTAACACGTGGAGGTTTATTAAAAACACACACACACACACTAGAAATAGTCAAAATAAGTTAAATTATAAATAATTATAGGATGAGGTATTGAGGAAATAAAATGCAGCGGTGTTTAAAGCTGAAGTTCTCGAGTTTAACTTACTTCAATATTTATTCCTTGTGTTTTAAATAGTATTCAGTTTAATCAAATAATATTAGCAGCTACAATTAAATAGAATACAATATTTAAAGTAGTGAATAGGTAAGTTTTCAGTTTAAAAACATTAATACTCACATGGCCTGTGGGCTTCTCATTAAAGGGTTTGTAAGATGAAAAGCAAACTGAATCGGTTTGACAATGATCTTTTATTTAAAAACTAATAAAAGCAACTTTAGATCATTCTTAAAATACAAAAAGCTAGGAAATGCAGAGACTTTAAAAGCAGAGCGAAGTTTGCTCTCTGGCTCTTGTTTCTGCAGCAGCTGTGTGGAGTAGATAGAACCGAGCTTTGCTTTTCTACGACCGACCAGAGAAAAGATCGTCGATCCCATTAAATATAAATGCATGTTCTGTTGTCCTTGCATTGGCATAAGAAACAAACTCAAGCGATGACAAAATGTATTCTTTATTACATTGTTTGTGTGTTCTTTATTACAACAAACGTTTGTGAACATGAAGTTTGACTCAAACGTGACGCTGAGGTGTATAATTTGGTCTAAATGACTCACTGACAGGCTTCAAAGTTGTCTTGCGAGTCTCTTAAAATGTGTGTTGATTACTAAAACTTCATCTTTGTCCTGGCTGAGCTGGGAAATTGTCCACCATTCATGACTTAATTATAACTTAAATAGTTTATAATGGGGAATTAATCTACCGCGGATCATCAGGAGGCATGTAAACGCAGAGTGGCGTTTTATCAGACCTCGTTGGTTTGGTCATTTCTTTCTGAACTTTTTCAAGTCATGAAGAATCTGAAACAGTTTTAATGAGATGATTCAAATTCACCCCAGAGGTACTGCATAGTTCAGGTTTTCACAATTATACATCATTCCTGTCGCATCGCTGAGATCTGTCTGTGCATTTTATTTTTTTAATTAATTTACCCCATTACACTTCTATTACTACAATAATGAACCATTTCTAAGTTTCTAAACAATTAACTCAAGTTTCAACCATTTAAAATTTAAGGTATTTTGCAATTATTTTTCTACCACCAGGGTCAGACTTTAGAAAGGGGCAGCAGCCCAGGGCCCTGGTATAAGGGGCGCCACAAAGATTTTTTATTTGTTTTTGTTAGTGAATGCTATTGTGCAACCATTGTCCTGAACATAAAACTCACAAGCTGATACCAGATAAGTTTCATTAATAGTTTGGAATTTTTATGAATATAAACAATTCTGAAGTATTTGAAAATAATAGATTTCTTTGCAAGCAACATGGAGTTTTTGGCAAAGAGACGTATTGATATCTATCTACTAATGTACTCAAATTATTATTAGTAAAACATTTCTTCTGTAGTTGATAGGGCACCAAAACTGACTCCAGCCCAGGGGCTCAAATCTTTGTGAGTCCGGCCCTGCAGCACATATTCCTGGGGTTTGTTTTGGTGACATATTTAGGAGTTTGTTTACATGTCTGTACTTCCTACCCAGACCATTTGAATTTATTTAGCTCCTCAGTCTGAAACTGTGCCAGGAGATTCGAAGACGACAGCAGCAAATGTCAGTCTGCAGATCAGGTGAATGCTCAGTGACCTGGTTACAGACTTACAGCAACTTCATTGCATCCTCGAGCAGCGCCACCAACGCAGCCCCTTCAAACCTGCGGACATCAGTCTGTCTCCATGAGTAAGGAACGCTCATCGCTACGTATCCCACAGGATGCTTTCTTCCCCCCTCTCACACCCCTGTTTTGGTGGCGCTTTTTGGAGTGGCATGCAGCTGAGATGTCAGCCGCAGGGGTGAGCAGGGGAAGGCTGTGATCCTAATCGTAGGTTAGCAGCATATTAAGGGCTTGTTGTGTTGCTAATGATTAATGATGACTCAAACACTGCCCATCTCGCACAATTAGAAGCATCTGCAATCAAGCTAATGAGTTTTTCATGGAAATAGTTGGTGGGGTTTTTACGTAGAGTGACAAAACACGAGCTGACAGGCTCATAAATAAAGCAAAAATAATAATAAAAAAAAAACACAACAACAAGAGAACGAGTCGCGAAACAGAAGTTATCCATCATGCTGCCGAGGCGTCCAGCCTGGTCCCCGCTGAGAGGCTTCTCTCGTTGATGTGAAGGAATGCATATCAAATAGCCTGGGAGACGGTCTGTTGTGTGAGGCACACGTCTGCGCAGATAATCAAAGGGAATTTAAGAAACGGGGCTTTGTAAATAACGGCGTTATGTGACATGGAGGCCTCTTTACATCAATCCCCCCCTTTCCCTCACAAAGACCCGATTCAAAAGATCCACTGTCAAAACATGAGCGCAGGTGTCCCTCTGAATAAATTACCATATTTACCGTTGCTTCTTCCAGCTTCTGGATCATAGTATTTAAACATCAAAGAGAAAAAGGATGACCTGTGGTCAGAACTAAATCTTTCTCATCTCATTTTTTTAATAAAGTACAATGAACACAATGACTGGCAGATCTCTAGATCACCCTCAACTATCTGGATGGAGATTTATATTTGAATTCCCACACTTGTAATTTATACTTATTGGTTGTTTAACTTGTCTGGGCCTTTTGGGCATCAGGAGGTCGTGAAAGTTGGATGTTTGCGTGCTTACCTGTGCTGCTCCACAGCCTGTCTGCTATGCAGCTGGAGGCCACATTCACCACAGCACTGCTGGCCCTGAGTCTGGCCCTCGTGCCTCATTCCTGCTGCAAACTGGCCCAGCCTGCTCAGCAGCTCTCTGTGCAGGAGGCCATGGTGCAGTAGGCCGCCGTAGGCCCTGGGATCCAGCGGAACGCCCAGAGATGGCGCCACTGAAACGGACACCGGCAGCCCCTCTCCCGTGTGGTTGGAGGTCATGGAGTAAATGGAGGCCAGGTGTTTGTCCGCGATCCCGGGGAAACCGTCAAGAGCGTTTGTCGCTGCTTGACCCCCATCTTCGGAACCCGTGTTCAGCTCTCGGGCGCTGGTGATCACGCTGCCTCTGAGGGGCGTCCCCGGGCCCTCGTCTCTCGGCTGCTCGGATGTGCCTGTCGCCTCCCCTGCGCCGGATGACTTGCCCTCACAGGTTTCGTTGTCATCCACCTGCATACGCTCTGATTTGATACTTCTGGCATGATCCAGGGGCGAGTTGTTGCGAACCTGCTGGGAGCTTTCCATGTCGACCTCGGCGTCTAGTTTGGGACTCCGTTGAGGAGCTGCATCACACTCCGGACCCGGCGACGTTCTCTCTGCCATGTGGTACAGAGCCAGGTGGTGGAGGGCGGTGGGACTGCCGCACTTTGTTCCGTCCTGTAAGGAATGCTTCTTGGACATCAACATATGCCTCCAGTGCCTGGCCCGACCGTGATCGCCATGATCTCCAGAGCTGTGATTCCTCAACGCCACCTCTTCGGTTTCCTCCGCTTGGATGGTCTCAAGCACCTTCAGGCACTGCTCTTCCAGGTACTCTATCTCCAAGATCTCGGCGGCGTATAGTAGGTCGTCCAGGTCCTCAGCCGTGGCCTGGAGGGAGGCGGTGTAGGCGTACTCGAGGATCTGCTGAAAGGTCTTAGGAGAGAGGAAGTCTAGGGCGTAACGCAGGCTGCTCCGGTGGAAAAGGATCTCAAACATCTTGCTGGTGCAGGCCAGGACAGTGCGGTGCGCCGGAAACTCCTGGCCGTCCACAGTGATGATCACGTCACACAAGGTGCCGGTCAGGCGCATCTGATTGGCCCGCTGCAGGAGCGTGCTGGAGTGAGTGGGGTTGTTGAGCTGGAGAACACCCATGTTTGTCAGAGCAGTGTCCACTCGGGCCTTTGCTGAGCCCACGCATGAGGTGTGGCTGTCCTGCCTTCTTCTCTCACCTTTAGCCGGTTGTAGCTCTGTGGTTTTGGTGGAGGAGGGAAGACAGAGAATCAATTCTGCCTGATTTACACACAGAAGCAGCCCAAAGCATTCTATTTTAATTTATTGTTGAATAGTCCTATGTTTAGTATAGTAGCTGTTTTTATACTTAACATTTTTACCCAATACATGTACCTAATCAAGAAAAAACTGAAAATGCACATGGGCTGCGCAATATTAGAACGACTTCTGTTGGTAATTTTAATTTTTTAAATTGTGAAATCAGGAAACGCATGTTTTCCTCTCTTCTCTCATTTCAACCATTCCGCCTGTCTCTATGACCTTAAGCATCTGATCTCCATCATGCGAGTTGTGACTAGCTACTGCTGTGAGACGCCACCTGACAGGTTTATTATTAGCCATCAAGGTGTGGATTTCTCACATTTGAAATTTATTGGCCCACTATTTTTGCATTTAATAGCCTGTGACGATATTTAATACATGGATATTGTGATTATGATATTTTTTATTTATTGTGCAGCTCTAACATCTGATTGGTCAGAAATTAGAATCAACAGGTCATATTGTAAAATAATCAACACATGGATGAAAACTAGAAATTCCCACCGGTTTTGGTTTTTAAATGTGTCAAACAGCATTGTATGTTTAGTTTACTAAAACATCAGTTAAAGGTTAGTGACATGTACTTTGATGCATAGTTAACGATAATCTTACAATATTTTTTTTATTTAAATGTCAAATTTAATGTCCATCAAATAATCTGAATATTTTTCTCCCATGTTATCATCCATGCAATTAAAAAAATAACCCAAAGTATTGCCTAGGAAAAGTTTGATTTGTGCATTTCTGCTTCTTGACAATATTAGAAAATGTCACTTCTCCCCCCCCTCATTAATTAGATTTTATTTTATTTATTTTTTAATTCTTGAGATACAACAATACTAATATAATGTGTGACCAGTATTACTTTCTAGTAGTTATATCAGATATATAAGGATAAAACTTAGATGAGCTGACTGATCTTAATTGGACGAGCCCCCATATCAAATTCTGATCAGGGCCCCTGTGACTCCTTGAACCGCCTCTGCTTGTGTAAAGATTGTTAATTACACTCCAATGGAAACTTTTATCTAAGCTCAATCAAAAGGAATATTCTCTCAGCAAAACATTAAATATTTAATCACATTCAGTGAAATATGTTTTCCCGAGTGATGTCTTCAGAAGCCTTATTTGATGCAGCCTCCGTGTTTATGTATTTTAATTAAGAATCAAAGGCAGACAGCAGGTCGATAAGCGCAGAGCAACAGTTTCCATTGCAGGTGATTAGTCTGAGGGCTCGTTGTGAGCGGTCACGTCGCTGTAATAGCGTCTGCATACTGAGAGGTGACGGTTCAATTTGTCAAGCTCCTCACACACATCTCTGCTCTCAACAGGTAGGCTTGTTTCTTACAAACGCCTATAACGGATGATTATCGGTTAATCTACGCGGCGCACGTGCGCCGGTGATCATTTAACGCTTCAACAAGTTATCAAACTCCCCTAAAATGATTCCTCCTGTACTCCAGTGTGTAATTTAATCCTTTTAAATCCTAACACTAGTGACATGTCTGACGCTTTTGTGTTTACCGGAGCACTTCAACGGCACCTCTGCTGATGCCGACATCCTCAACTGACCGCAACACCGGAGCGCATCAGGTGCAAATCCGCGTTCATTAGCTCAAACACGCCGAGGCAAACGAACCCCGAGTCTGCGCGCGCTCCTTCTGTCTGCGCTCCTGTGTGTGCGCGAGGGAGCGCATCCTGTCCGAAAATAACAGACCCAGTTTGCTGGAAATGGACCACTGACTCTGAACAGTCAAGTTTTCTAAAATCCCAAATCAGGCACAGGGATAACTTGTCTCGATTTCCACATCTCTTATGGAGCGAATCCGTTTGTAATCTGACCTAAACTGGTTTTATTTACAAAAATATACAAAAAGATATGTAAAACGAACTAGACACTAAAAAGTATTTGAGGGAAATTTTCGATTGGAATAAAATGAGAGTCAGGTGACAGAGCTTTTTTCTTACCTCCGTTTTCTAAAGTCCTCCGCTGATTATCCAGGCAACATCATGCTTACACATTTCACAGTACCCGCTCCAAACTCAGTCCTGCTTCAAGTAAGCAAATCATCAGCCTGCCACCAAACGTCAATTTAGCTGAGGGGAGGAAACGGGAGTTCCGAGTTGGGCTTTCAAAATAAAATGCCTTTAACCACATGTTGAAGCAGTAACAGGACTAATCCGAAGAGGAAAATCTTGATTTATGAGGCTAAACCTGTAAAAAATGGCAACAATACTTATTATCATGGTTTAAGTTTATGCTACAGGATTGGCTTAAGGGTATCAAATTAGGGGCTAAAATTAAAAACCTGGGAAAAGTTGCAGCCAAATCGTATTTACTGAAAAACAGCTACATCTGCTCTAAACACAAGACAAGCAGACTTGTCTTTTACCTTTATGAACTGATATTTTGCTTCCCAAATGTCCAGTTAATGTCTATTTATCACCTGTCATTTCAGCATTTTTAGGAGGGGTGTCCCAAGATGACATTCATTAGCAGGTTGCTTGTCAACAGAGGTGGATCCATATGTGTCCTGATTAACATACCAGAGTATTTAGAGGTTTGTAATGCTAGTATGCGCGGTCTATGGCCAGACCACCTATTACAGACATTTGGAATCATCTTTCGGGTCAAATATAACTACGCTACGGTTCAAATTTAGCCCAAAAACCTGAGTTTGACACATCTTGGATGGAGTAAAGCAGACTAGTGTAGAGCTGTAAAATTTGTAAATTATAAAAACTTTCTTTTTATGTGAAGACTGGCCTGCATTTCATTTGAATTCAGGACAAGTGTTAGTTTTCAGTCCAGTTTTAAGTCAAACCTTAAAATTTTCTTCACAAACTGAGGGCTCAAATAAGTTTTAGAATAAAAATCTGTTAAAAAGTATAGGTAATTTTAAGCTTTAGTTTTTTTTTTAGATGATGGTTATAACTTGGAACCTTGCCATGACTTAAAATTAGATCATTACAGATTTTAAGGTGTAACAAACATTACTCAGCAGAAAATGTGAAAATGCAGAAGTTGTGTGAAAGAACAAAAAAGAAAAACAGATCTTTATTCATTTTAATATGAATAAACTTCATACGTTGTTTTATTAAAATATTTTTTTTTTCAAGTTTTAGTTTCCTCTAAATTTTTAGATTAATACAGTGAAACACTGATATTTTTTATTTATTGTCGTCGTACCCAACATGATTGAGAGATGCACCTTGCTGCTACTTTTACATTTCGACCTAGTTTTTGTTAAACTGTGACAGAATAAAACAATAAATGCCATGGTATTCATTTATTTATTAGCTAACTTTAAGCCCTTTTAAGGATCTATGTTCATGCTTGGATAACAATGGACATGACTGTATTTAGTGACGTTTTTCTCTCCAGTAAAAGCCCGTCTCTTGCTTTACTCTGAAGTCGGCCGTCCTGCTTCCTGTACCAGCGGTTAGCTTGACCGGCTGTGAGAATGTCTGTGAGAACGTCAGGGCTTGTTTCTCCATCACAGTTTCTGTCAGGCGGATCTCCAGGACATCAGAACTGGCAACAGAGTGAGGAAATCCAGAAATCAAAAAGTGACAGGCCTTCTAATCAGTCGCCATCGTCTTGAGATTGTTTATAGCGGAATAATGCACATCAGTTAATGAGTGCTTTAGTCCATCAACAAAAACAAAAGTAACATGCCAGATTTACCACAACAGGTTCGTTTCTAACAGGCTGAGGGTGTGTAATGGATCCGTGTCTCTACGGGGAAATAAAACTTTATGTAGAGTAAACAGGTAAAGAGTGGCTGAAAGTGGATTCCAGGCCGTGTCAGTGTGTTTGTTGACGCTCTGTTGACACAACACAGGTTATGTCACAACAGATACTGAAGGGAAGGAATGCCACGTGAAAATACCAAGGCCCCTACTGGAACATAGTTCTGACATCTGAGCCTGTTTGTATCAAGTTTGTTCCTGCACAAACACATTTTCAAAGAGTAACATTGATTAGTTTAGTTTGCAGCCCAGCGTCTCTCTCTCTCTCTCCCCGAATAAAACATTCTGATAAGTTCTGAGGAGGAAGACAACCTACTTGTTCAGTAACATTTCAGTAAGTAATCCAGGGTGTTTGTCGTGTGGAAGGAGAAATTTGGAGGGGGGAAAAAAAAATACGCCATCACTGCCATCTGCTGTCCAACGCGTGTCACTGCATAAATGCGAGAGTAGAAAATAAAATGGTGAGTGACAGAAATATTAGAAAAGGATTCAGAAGTTAATTTATGTCAGGAAATTCAAACTAATTGCATTCAGTAGTTATATTTCTCAAACATTTCTGTTAGTTCAGATATATTTGGCTTACAGGCAATGAAAAAAAAGAAACGATCAGCTTCTCAAAGAACTAGAATGGCACTTTTAAACATTTTTTTAAAATACACAACTGTTATTATGGCACACAATTATGAGTAGAACTGGTTACTTGCCAGTTATCCATCAAACACTCTGGACAGCAAGAATAGACTACAAACTGTCACTGGTAACGGAGCTGGCTGACCACAGGGTCATATGTCAAAGAATATTGATGAAAACTTGAGAGAGGAAAACAATCATCACATTCTGGCATCTGGGGGAAGAGGGGAGAGGTCCACAAAGATGATTTGGGGAACCATGTGCTGTGCTGGTGCTGGTCCAGTGTGTTTCATCAAATCCAGGCAGTGCAGTCGTCTACCAGGAAACTTTAGCATATTTTATGCTTCCCTCTGCTGACGAGCTTAACACGGATGCTGAAACCATTTGCCAACTTGATTTGCCAACTTTACTGACCTAAAATTCAAACATAAACTAAGGTATTGCATAACAGGAAGGACACCTTCCAATGATGGAGGCAAGTTAAAACATCTTTATTAAAGTAACCTCAAAGCCACTGGTGATGAACGCCTCCCTACACACTGCATGGATGCAGTAATTCATGCAGAAACAGCTGTGATTAACTGCAGTACATGTAGTGGAGAGTATGAGAACAGAGCCACGTCTTTATATATATGATTTATTTAGTCTGGTGTTCCAAAACCATGATAACAGAAATGTGTATGATGTTTCACTTTTGAATATTATTCAAAAGTTCACATTTTTTTATTGAATCAATTTGCAAAGTTATTGAAGACAACTCTGTCTCTCCATTTGTGCTCTGATATTTTCTACCACACTTTTTTCTTCCACTCACCTTTCCATCAAAACACTTGGATACAGTTCTCTTAACAGCCACAGTTATTCTGTAAATCCTAAACGTTATGAATGCTTGAAAAATATCACAGTTTGTAATGGAAATATGAGTATCATTCACGGACAGAGTGTGAAAATTCAGATTTATTGACACGCATCTGTAAGTAAATAAAAAATAAAATGTAAATACAAATAATGGGCTAGGAGAAAATTGGATTCGGAAACCATTTTTATTTTGTAAATGGGTAATCGCTCAGGCTGTACACTGATGTTTTCTGAGTTTTACCCAATAAAAACAGTTAGGAGCATCCAGAGACGAGAGAGCGAGGTGACGAGGTAACGAGAATGAAACGGGATGAGAAGAGATCTGTACTCCGTTCTTTCTGGACTTTACATTTGATATCTAAAGCTTCATTAAAAAAAACAAACAAAAAAAAAAAACACGTCTTGTTCTGCTGTTTCAGGTGGCTCACCTGCTTCCTGCCCAACGGGATTCCTCAACTCATCAGGCAGCTGCTCTGGGTGAGAGATTCTTACTAAAACAAAAAGACGTTTTTTAAGACAAAAAAACAAAAAAAAACAAAAAACAAAAACAAAATCCAAACGGCACATCAGAAAACACGGGCAGGGGAGAAGTAAAAAACTTTGTGTAGTTATGCCAGAAGAAGCTCCCCAGGGAATACACATTGATTCGATATGAGAACAGGTTTCTCCTGTACAGACAGAAGCACGTATCTGTGCCTCATAGTTTATACGTTATGAAGCACTGACTGAGTTCATGCCAAAGCTCAAAACACCTTCCGTCACTACAGCCGGCGATTATATAGCGCTGTGACCAGAGACGGACAGTTTTTATACACTACACTTGTTATAATGACCATACTTGATGTGCTTTTTCGTCTAATATTACACCAAATAAAAAAATTAGGCTCCCTCACAACAAAGCTATACAGGTTATCATACAAACTGATGACGAGACAGTCTACTGACACACAGGTACAGTGCACGAGTTCGCAGGCAGGGATGGGGAGGGGAGAGGAGTCAGTCGTTTTTGAACAGTACGAAATGCTTTTTTTTTTTTTAGTTTTTCCTTCTTCTTTAGTGTTTCTGAGCGAATCTCCAGACTTATGGAGCCAGAGCTGTGATCTCCACAGATGTCAAGAAGATAAACCGTCTTCGTCCTCTGGGCAGATATCGTTATTCAGCTGGCAGTCACGTGACATTCACTTGATTTTTTGGAGGTTTTTTTTGTCCTCCAAACACTTGGCTTTAAGTCAGCTGCTCCACTGGCGTCTCGCATCTCATCTTCAGGACGTTCCCTTTTTTTTTTTTTTCGTTAAATGCATGGTATCGTGAATATTTAACAGCACTATTATAAGGCAGTGACAGAATAAGTTTGACAAATTGGTCCATATCTGATATGATCATGCACACTGTTGCATCGTAGAATATCTCCCTCCTGCAGCTGCAGCCTTTTTTTTCATTATTTACCAAAACAAATACTTTGCCTTGCAAAAGTTACAATCCCTGATTTTTGTTTTCATATTTTGATACAAATGTTGACGGATTTTATTAGTTTTTGATACTGATTAACACAAAGGTGCACATAATTGTGAAAAGCACAAGTTACAACATATATGGCCAATTTTCTTTCCCCCCCAGGGGCCAAAACTGTTGTCACTATGTGTAGAAACAATAGAGCTATACCTAAACGACTGCAGTGAAATATGATCAAACACAATTTATGAATCAAGGATGGTTGAATACAAATAACTGCCATACAGTTTTGGATTTAGAAAAAAAAAAATTGAGCATCATGAATCTGTTTTAAGATCGTGGTCGTAACAAAATGTGAAAAAGTTCAGGCTTGTGAACACTTTTGCAAGTCACCGCACGTCTAAACGCTGAAGTCGGGTCTCGGTTTTTCGATCGACGCCAGCGTTAAAAATCCCTGTAACAGACACAGTGAAAACTTTACAACCACTTGCAGGTCAGACATGCAGAACAAGCTACTTGGAGACTATCCCACAAAAAGTCAAATAATAATAATAAAAAAAAAAACAAGTTTAGGTTTTGCACAATAGAACAATAAAATAAGAAAAATAATTTCTATTTATATAGTCATTTTCTCTTACATTTATATTTCTCATAATATTCCAGTATTCGTGAGTAGCTGGCAAAACTACGCACGTTTTATTTATTTATTATTTTAAAGTTTCACACACTTACGAGGCGGTCCTTTAGTAAAAGCAGAAGTGTCTGGACTGGTTACGTAAAAATGAGAATTAAAAATAAATAAATATCTTATGATCTAAAGATAAACTCTGCAGGGTGTGGTAAACATTTAATAAACGAAAGCAGTCAGAGTGCGCGCTAACCGATCCACGGAGGTGTGAGGTGTTAAATGCGTTAAGGGCACTAAAAACAAAAGCTTTTCCTGTCACTGCTGCTGTAAAGCGTGACTGGGCGGCGGAGGGGGAGGAGGGTTTTTTTTGCGTTTCCCAGTTGGCCCATCATACTTTGCTCTCTGTCGTGTTTGTCTGTATGACACTGTTGTGTGCCGAAGTGATCAGGGGGTTTGGTAGGTCTCCCTCCTCCAGTTTGCTTTTCTCATCAGCAAATATCTTCCTGCAGTGGAAAAGGAGACAAAGTTTAAAATTAGAAATGTTAGCGTGTGCGTGGTAAAGTAGGAAAAAAAGAAAAAAAAAAGAAGGAAATCCCAGCAAACAAAACGGGTTTCTAGAAACAAACAATACCCAATATGTAAGACGACGCTGCAGTTAAGACGTCTTCTTACATATTTCTTCACCACCTTGACACGGTCGGATAAAATAAACAGATAATGACATTCCCACATCCCAAACTGACTCTCTTCCCTAAAATCAAACGTTGAGCAAATGTGTGATAATAATAAACAGCTTGGTTTTGTTTAACTTCTGAGCAGTATTAATAGAAGAATAAATGCGCCCCAGGTTTGTTACAGAATGTCCCAGTTCCAGTTGAAGCCCGTTTTTCCAGATTTTTCCTGCAGCAGCTCACAGGAACAAACACCAGTTGGAATCTCTCGATACCTCTGGATAAAAGTTTGAGGAAATGCTTGAAGTTATGGAGTTAAAGCCTAAACTGATGCATCTTATTATTATGACTAGAAAGGCGTTTCAAAAATAATATAGATCATATTGCTATTCAAGTGATGGTTTCTATGCAGATGACCTCAGGTTGTTAAGAGACCACTTTACTTTTGAAGACATTACTTTTTAATTCTAGGTCAGGCCGTTGTTTTTTTGTTTTTTGTTTTTTTTTTTTTTTTAGAAAAAGGTAATATTTGCTTTGATTTGTTTTATTTTTTCTACACGCATACACATTGCCTGTTTTATGTATATAAATTACATCTCTTCTTATATTCATGTTAGTTGCCGGTTTTTTTAAATCATTTTAGAGTTGGAAAATCTAGAGAAGAAGCATTAAGTTGAGTTCAAGTAAAAGTCAATATTCATTAAAAAATAATCTCCAATATTTGAATGATGATATATTTTAAATATGTTGAATGCTGTTATTTGCAGCTCTTAAAGCTACTTTTATTAAAAGATTTTTCCATATTTGGCAAAATTGTGCAAAACGAGATAATCTGTGAAAAATATCAATCTCCTCTAGTTCCTCCCTGTGGCATTCCTGCCATCCGCAGAAACACACCGTTCATGATACAGGCTGTGAATAACTGCAACATTGTGATTTCTTACTTTTTTTTAGCTTTAAGAAATTGGCCAAACGCTACAAAAATCTTTCCCCACATTTTCATATTTAAGTATATCTATGTAGAAGTTTGAAGAAAGAGATGCATTTGATGCAATTTGGAGTAAGGCTGTAACAACACAGATGCTGTGAATCCTTTCCAGGTACACCGTAGATAACCTGTGATCTTTAAATCTCATCAAAATGAATCGCAGCAGGCAGACGTTCTCAGATGTCACACTATCCATTTTGTGTAATCACTCTGAAAATTACAGCACTTTTTGCGGGCGGCTGATATTTTTGTAGCTCCCAAAATAAATGAGGAGAAAGGTCTGGGACAAACAACTGTATAATTTCCAGACAGCGTCAGCTTTGCCACACTTGGACTCTAAAAATCCTTGTTTGCTTTAAAACATACGTTTCGTTTTAAACCTTGTAGGAACCCTGTAATTCTTAACATTTTTTAAAAGCAAATAAATATAGATAAGTCAAGTTTTGTGATTTGTTTCTAAATTAAATTCAATTTTTTTATGTTATCACTTTTGCTAATTAATATAATTAATGTGAATCAGTAATATTGAATTCATTGTGACCCCTGTTGAAAATGACCTAAAATCTAGATTTTTATTTTAAAGAAAAACAAACCAGATGCTTAAACACTGTAATTGGGGACAGTGCTTTATATGTATTGATATTTGTTGCATACAATATGCTGTGTTTAGCTGAAATGGCATTTTTTTTAAGCTTGTTTTACTTTTCATTATTGTCATTGGGTTCTTATTTACTTTGAAATCTGTTTTGGGATTTTTTTTTTTCTGTTCTGACTTTTTTTTGTGTGTGTGAAAAACAAAAATGCACAATAAAATTGTTCAAAGCAAATTAAACCCACGATTTCCTGACCTCAGAGTAAACTAGAGCTATTTGAAGAGGTAAAGCCTGCTGCTAGTTTGTAAATTAGTCAGTAACGATGTCTACCATCCTTAAATTAAATTAATGAGTTCCAGATTTTGATGTGTGGAGTCACATCACTGTGGGCCTCAGCTTTGAACGCACACATGTGATTTAGGCTCTGGATGTGCTAATAAACATAACTGAATCCTTTTTTAACTTTGTTTAAAACTGGATGTGTATATCCAGATTGAGCTTAGTTAAAGAGGCAGCTTTATGTGGTTTCCAGGCACATAGTGCCATTTTATGGTACGATCAAGTAACTGATAAGTTGTTAAAAAATGCTATATATATATCAAATATGACAAAACAAATTTTACTTTGTAATTTATCGCCTTGAAATTGGGCGTCTGTTGCTTTAAAAACTCCCGCTCTTTCTGAAACTTAGAAGTCATCACAACATCGCTCCTCTATTAACCATTTAAGATTTTTACCAGCGTTTTACTGAGAAGTGGCTCGTATAATGAGCTCGGCAGATGCGCAGTTCCACCAGGTGTTTGCTAATTGCTACTGGCTAGTCTGAAGGAGCTGAGTGGGGGAATCACAGGGAATGGGTGCTCCATGAGGCGGAATGTGTCTCAAAGGCCGCGCCAGGTCCATCCAGGCCGTTTTGCACAGCTGAATGGTCGCCACGGCAAATTAAATAATCTCTCAAACATGCATGACAGAATCAAGGCGACACTCCAGGCATGTTTTTGATGAGGCAATAACATTATAACATGATGTAAAGCCCAAAAGCTGATTTTACATAAAACTGCCCCTTTGACAACTTGCATTTCTAAAAACTTGCTCAACTACTCTTAATGTTTTGTTTCCAAATTACAAACCCCACATTGAATAACTGTCACACACAGGCAAAGAAAATGACAACCATCAGATCACTTCTATCTGCAACATTCCACTAACAATTAAAATTCACCCCAATGTCATTACCACAGTTTACCATTGCAATATCTGATATTGTGTGGTCAATGGCAAGATGCGGTGGTGAATGAATGAGCATACAAGTTACACGCACTCTCACACGAACGACACACGCACACAGATAAACCTCTAGAGGGAGCCGTACTCATCGTTGACAGGAGGAGCGGTCTTGAGAGTCTCTGAAGCCTCCAGAACTGGGCCTGAGGGAGGGAAGTCTGCTTGGTCTCCGCTGGGCAGAGAGGGGGCGGCGGACGGGCTCTCTAAGCTAATCAGGTCAGAGAGGGGCCGGGAGGGCCTTCCTGCGCCGTTTCTCAGCTCTAACTCTAAATCTGCATTTTTGTGCACTCCGTCCGGAGCCGTTAAGTCGTACAGGTCTGACCCCGGCGTCAGGAGGTCGTTCGGGACTGCTGAAGCGATTGCGGTGATGGGTAAAGGCGAGGGGATGTCTGCCAATAGAGTGATGGGATTTTTGAGTTGTGGATCTTCGACGGCATTGGGGATATCTGAAGAAGCGTTAATCGGCTCGGGTTTTGGTGTGGGGATGTTGTTACTGGTTGGATTATCTGTGTCAAAGTCAGTAAAGGTGTATGCGGTAGAATCTGGAAGCCCAGGTTTAGACTCCGGGTCTGGTTTTGGGGGGGCAGTGTTCGCTGTAGTGGCGGCAGTTTGCACCGGTGTCTCTTTGCTTAAGGCTACGGCGTTGGCCCGTGGAGTGGGCTTGTTGACCGGTGGGCTCGGTGCAGGTTTCTTGCCATCTGGAATGAGAGGAGGAGAAGACACGGCGAGAGGGGAAACCGGCGGACTGTTTTTAGCATTCAGAGCAGCGAGTTTGGGAGAGTGTCTGCGCTTTGGCGGTATTGGCGTTCCGGACTTTTGAGGTCTACACTGTTCGGGGGTGGTAGGAGGATTGCTCGTCTTCTCTGGCTCTTCCGAGGTCTTATGCCCCCTCTCCTCGAGCAACGGCGCCATTTTGGCTTCGACAGCGGTCGAGGAGACCACGGGGGTCGGAGGGGCCGTGTTGGACTCGGGGGTCGGGGCCGGAGCGGTGAGCGGGGTGGGTGAGGGCTCGTTGGCCAGGGTGGACAGGCTGCATGTGAGTGTGGTGGTCTCGCTAGAGGGGCTTTCCTGAGCAGGATCAATGGTCGCGGTGGCTGTGTCTGAGTTGGTGGCTACG
The DNA here is from genome assembly GCF_000485575.1 of Poecilia formosa. Classification (NCBI taxonomy): domain Eukaryota; kingdom Metazoa; phylum Chordata; class Actinopteri; order Cyprinodontiformes; family Poeciliidae; genus Poecilia; species Poecilia formosa. The sequence goes on from NW_006800002.1 coordinate 1,217,416, forward strand.
GAGGAGGGGGTGTCCAGTGCCAGAGAAGCCACCAGCCTGAGAGAGCAGGGAGAGAACAGAGACACACAGACTAGACACCAGGGTGACTGTGACAAGAGGAGGGGTGACCCGAACGAGAGCATGCAGAGGGATTAGTTGGCTTCAGAAAGTCACACAAACAGAGACAAAAGCAACTGAAAAACAGCAACTATTAAGCTTAGCAAGAAACAAAAAAGAAAAAAGGGGCATCATGCTGTGAGTGAACATTAAAGGATACATCCCATACACACACCAACATGGAGTACACTGACTACTCAACTAATGTACTTAAAAGGCACCAATCTTCTTAAGGTGAACTACAGCACCACACTGAACCACCTTTAAGGGTTAAACAGTACCAGTGACAATCTTGCTCTGCATTTTTCTACAGTTTTTTGCTTTTTCTTCCATACTTCTGGTATGAGATGGCTGGCTGAGGCTGTCGAATGGCTTTATGAATTGACCACACTTGGGAGAGAAAAAAAAGCCTTTTTGTGTCTTTTACTGGTATTGCTTCAACCTTCACATAATGAGACAGAAAATCTCCAGAGCTGGAGCAGAAACACAAAGTACGGTAATCCCCTTTGACCGGGAGGAGGAAAGGAAAAGCAACACAATCCAGTGGACTCCACTCAAGAATAAACTGAACTTTTCCACAGATTGAAAAGGCGAATTAAGTGTTGTTAAATAAGACGATTCTTTAAAGTGGAGTGCAATGTCGGACAGTTAAGAAAACCTTTGCGTAAAAGTTGCTGAGTGCTATTTGTCTGTTATTTACTCACTCTGGCTTTGTGAGAGGTGTAGTTTCGTTGGGCTCTATCGGTCCGGCTGCGTTGTGATTGGCTGTGCACTCATCCTCCGTTCGGACTTCCACTATGGGCTCTTTGGACTCGTCTTTCCTATGAGATCGAGAGGACGGCGTTATTACAATGGCAGCACATGATGTGCTGACCAACATTTCATTTTACTGTCGTAGTGTGAGAAGATGCAATGAGAGCTGTGAATCTAGGCTTTCCAATTCTGTTATTGCACATGTGTACGTTTTGCTTTGTTAGAGGAAAAATGGTTATTTAGATATCATTTGAATGTTAAGTATCCAGCATTTTGTATGTAGATGGTTGAGTTCTGTTTGGCAATAAACTTGTAGTCATGCCTGATGGACGCAAAAACGCAAGCTAGTTAAGGTAGTACGGGTATATTAGCAGCTTGTTACCGTTGTGATTTTACACCGTTTGAATTTTTATTTCTTATTTTGGAAAGGCCTTGTAGAACAAATCAATAAGATGCTAAATGTAATAGAAAAGGGCATCTGTGTCATATACACATACACTAGGTCAACAGGAAGTCATCCATTACTAATCAAAGACGCTTTCAAATATAAAATATAAATACCTAATTAAATTACTTCATAAATGTACACAATTTAAGTACAATTTTACAACTTATCAATGTGAACTTAGTTAAAAATATAAACACAGTATCTGGATAAAAAACAGTTGGTTCATAAATTTTCTCTCGCTCAGAGCTGGGATGTTATAACAAATTTGTGAAAAAAACTTAAATGTGATCTTTCATACTCACACGAAAGCAGCTTTGGCCTCTTCCAACACGTGCCCTTTCGTCCCTGTGCCTGATTTTCCACACAGGCACATGATAAGGCCACATTTGTTGACAAAGTAACAAGTGACATCCACTGCTAGCAGCAGGAGTACAAATACTACAACAAGGATCCCTGCCCAGAGTATGATGTTCATGAAGAACGGGCCCTCATCACCCAGATCTGCCAGACAGGAGACACAACGCAGAGCAGTGAGAAACTGGAGCGAGACGCACAACAACATAAACCACCAAATTAAAGTGCTGCAAAGCTACAGGAGCTTTAAATACTTGTATGAAAATAAAGAACGTACCTGCTGAGGAGTGGTTACCGACAAGTTGCCTTGAACTGATTCTGAACATGAGTCAGCAGTGTGTGAGCTGTTAAATACTCCTCTAATGCTAATCATGATGAATGTGTATTTCATATGAAAAGATCGGATTTAAGGGGACAAAATTATATACATGTTTTTATTTTCAAGCAATTTATTTGATATTAGAAAAACAAGCAAACCAAAGTTTACAGTGTTGCTGGTTACATGCGGGTCAACATTTCCATTTCCAAAAAAAGAAAAACCTGCTGAATCTTTACTCTTGATCTAAAACTATCTTTAGTTGTTATGGACTTCTAATGCAATATTTTAATATGTACATCGATCAGCCATAACATTATGACTACTGACAATTAAAGCAACTAAGACCCTGCACAACGTAGTGTTCTGCTTGGAGAAACCTGCTTTCTCACATACACAAACATGTTATTTTGAATATCTGCAATCTTTTATTTTTTGCAGACGACTTAATGTTTTATATGAGTGGGGTTTATTGCATGAATTAAATTTTGATTATACAGATTATTGGCTAAATTAGGCATGGGTCGGTATGCAGTTTTCATAACATATGTAAAACAGAACTGAAACAACTATTACTATTACTGCTGAAATAATAGACAATTGATTACACTTATGTTATCTATGATATTTGTGTTTTTGTTGTGATGCACAGATTTAACTGTAGGTATAGAATAAGAGCCTCATAAATATAGTGATATATGTTTATTGTGCGGAACACAATAAACATATTGTGTTCCGCACAACAGTTTATAGCAACAATGTTGCTATAAACTGTTTGCTGCTTAATTTGTCATGTTAAATTCCCACCTGACGTATTTCCAAATGCTTTCTTTAAACTTGTTTTATTGACACTGCACAACAACATGCGGGGGAGGAGCTGAGCTGCTTTACTTTATATCCCATACAGATCAAGAGAACTCTGGCAATGTCGACCATAGTAAGTGCTTCAAACCATAGAAGTGGTTCGACGACGGGTTTCTTTCTTTCTTTTTTTTTTATGAATCCTTTTCTCAGATTCATCAAAAGTAATTAAGATTGCTACCTATGCAACATTTCACCACTGCGATTCACAGAGTTTTGATTCTGCACAACAGCAAAAGATTAATTCAGTACAAAAAGTGTAAACGGCTGTTTGCTTGCTTTGCTTAATCCAGACCAGTAATTTGACCAATCTCAAAGAGTAAGAGTGCATGAAATATCAGCACTAGCAGCAGCATAGGAATGTTTTAGTATATCTGACATAAAACCAGGCCAATTTTAACTAATATTCATTATTGTTGTTGTTTGTTTCTGTGGGGTGTTGGTCATGTGATAGTGATGCAGCAAAGGATTGTGGGAGGTTATCTGCAATAATTGATATTGTCCAAAATTTTTATATCAGTGCATCCCTATCAAATAGTTCACATGCTCTCCATGGCAGAATAATTTTTTTGACTGATTCAAATATTTCTGTTTGAAAAAAGATGTTTGAATGATCAGTTCGTTAAAAAAAAATAAATAAATAAAAATAAAAAAATAAGAAAAACTTGCTGCCTGTGAAATATGTATTTTAGTGCACAACCTTGTCTTTTTTACAAAAATTCCCTAAACCAGACCCATGCCCAAAGTAAATATGTCTGCCAGGCTATAAAACATGCAGTGCTGCAAAAAAGTAGAGCCTAGGTTCTGTTTAGGTTATTCCTGGATTCTACAGGTCGGACACGGACAAAGTTAGTGAATTTGAACATGGCTCTCCATAAAATTGAATCATAGTTAATCTATGATTTAGCAAACGGGTCAGTTACTTTTCCAAAAGGGTCGGTAGCTTTTATTATCCAAAAATATACATATGGCAAAATGAATAAAACTGAATAAATCTGTTAGGGGGCAAATACTTTTTCACAGCACTACAGCTGAATGAAGCACCTTCCACATATAAATATATAAAAAACATGATGTAACTTCTGTGGACATCAGATTAAAAACACTTGCACAACAGAAAAAATCTTATTAATCTGCACAAAAATAAATGTTCTCTAATATTTCAGTAAACATTTTGTGAATCTTTGCCAATATAAACAATACAAATATTTGAGTCCCCGCGCCCCGGCATTGTCAGTGTTATTGTTCCAAACCTCTAGAGTACAATTTTATGAAACACAACATTATACAGTGTTTATGTAAACAGACAGGTTCAGTACTCGGTGCTCACTCGATTCTAAGTGCTATGTTTTGCTTTGTTAAAAAAAATATATATTATTTTAACTCCACATCTGTTCATAATTGTAAACTGGGAATCCTCTCTGTCAAGTGCTGATGGCTAGCTGTGCTAATGCTGAGCAGAGTGAATCTGTGGGAGGCGAAGGTTTTCCACTGCCTTTGGTTCATTAAGTCTGTCTGGTCTGTTCTGAAACCACACAACAGCCTTCTCGCCACCATGACAGAGGCGCATCGGTCATGGAGGAAGTCCGCTATAGTGGCTAAAAGCGTCCAGAAAGAAAGAAAGCCAGGCCAGAGAAAAGGCAGGCTCTCCTCCGACGCTACGATGTAGATCCCAAACATAAACTACGTCAGCAGAAGCGCAATGACAAGGGGCGAGATGAGTAGTACCAAAGTGTATGTCACAGATGAGCTGCCCTGAGTGGCTGTGGGTCGAGACAGCACAAACCAGACCAAAACGCACACAGGTCGGGACGAAAATGTTCACGTGGGCCCACCACACGAATATCCAGGATCAGGAGAGAGAGCAGGAACAATGAGCGAGGAGATGAAAAGAGAGAAAAAGAAAATAAGAGGAGGAAATAAAAGCACAATAAACAGGAAAAAAAAGAGAAGGGTGGGGAAAACAGAGAAAGAGAGAGAGAGCGTGAAAAAAATGTTTCAGCTCTGAAAACCAAAGGTGAAAAAAAAATTAAGAAAAATGATTTCTCACATTTGAGGGAGGAAAAAAAAAGAAGCAGCAACACATCAAAGCAAAAGCACATCACAAAGGGGGGGGGGAGCACACTGTGTTGACTGGATGGGTGACTCAGTGGCAGTGAGTGGAAAAAGCTTTAGTTTGGGAAATAAATTAGAAAAAAAAGTGAGAGGAAGACATAATGGCCTGCTGCGACACTTCAGCGAAGCGCTCGACAGGGTCTAGCACTTAAAGGGAATTTGACAGGCTGTGTGGGTTTTCTACCGTTAGTAACAAGCTGCTTCAGCTGCAGTTAGGACCTCACTGAACATGTTAATTAAGAGTTATTCAAAAGATTCCTCTCAGAGGGAAACTATTTCATCTACTTGGTTAAAATTATACACAGGTTAAAGGGGGAAAAACAGGATTGGAGGAAGTCGTCCTCCTGTGAAACACAAACTCAAGCTTATTCAGCCATGGTTTTCAAAAACAACAAATAAAAACATCTTTTTTATCCAACTTGGACATTTATACCAGCTATGAGAAAGTATTTCACCTCCTAAAGAGTTTTTGTTTTTGCTTTTCTGCCACTCCTAAATGTTTCAGATCATCAAGTTTCAGACAAAGATGCATCCAAAAAACAACAACAAAAAACAACCCAGAAAGCAGTTTTCAGCTCTTTATTTAATGTATTAATAGAATAGGAGAAGGTTATGCAGCCCAACCTGGCTCTGTGTGGTAGCATGGCTGTCTGGGGCAGCTTTGCTGCTTCAGGGTCTGGACAATTTGCAGGAATTGACAAAATCCTGAAATCCTGATGAATATTTGGCCATCAGGTTATAACTTTAGCCTAAAGGATTCTTGGGTTACGCAGCAGAACAACGATCCAAAGTTCCTACTTTAGTTTAGACTTTAGTTTAGATTCCTACTAGTTTAGATTGGATCTAACCCAACTAATTAACTTTAATTTAAGGGCCTGAAACCTGACATGTTTTTAAGAGTTTCGTTTTCTTTTGTTTTTAGATTTTATCGTCTTCCTGCTCCATCTTAACCACAGGGTGAGTCAGGTGTAAATCATCTGGGATGTGTGGTTGATAGGATCCTATCTGCGCCGCTGCTTGAGCAGAGCCGCATGCGGTGCGCTGCACTTGTTTAAGTCTGCTTACTTTTTCCTCAACATATTAAACTCTCTACTCTTCTACTCTCACTGTAAGTAGATTACCACAACTTTATATCGTGGATTCTCATTTAGCTTTCTCTGAGCTGTATGTATCAGAGGTTTATTAAACGCACCACAAAAGCCTGAGCCCGACCCAACCATCAAGCAGATAATTCTGGCCCAAATTCCAGGTCAGAACATCTAAACTCCACTCTGAAACACTCCAATTAGCTAAATTACAACAATTCCGCAGAGAAATTATATTTTTTACATAAATTTGAAGAGCTTTCTTTCCCTTGATGAATTACATAATTAGAAAACTGTATTTCTGCATTTTGTATCCTTATCTGATTTAAAGCTTTAAATGATGATCTGAGACATTTAAGTGTGACAGAAAACAAAATGAAAATAAATAAAAAATAATCTGTAAAGATGCACATACTTTTTCTCAACACTATTTTTCTCTTTACTAATGTGAGTTAAATTAAAGAATAGACCACAACACTCATTTTTCAGCTTTGAGTTTGGCTCCCGTGTTTCACCCTGTTGGTTTACTGAGAGCAGTGAGACGTCGCATACCTGGGAAGGCCTCTGGCTCTGCAGATGTTCTGAAGGACATGGTGGCGGGCGGAGACTTCCCCTTCAGGTTCTCGGCCACCACATACACGTCGTACTCCGTGTCCCAGTCCAATCCACGCAGCACGACGTAATCGCTGCCACTGGGCATCCGGATCTCAGGCTTCCACTGTGACGTCTGGATCTGAGGACAGAGACAGACATAAGCGACATGCTTTCAAGGCAGCAAAGCGTAAACTTCAGAAGAAGAAGAAAAAAAGCTGTTGATGTAATAGAAAGCAGAATTGTATATTAACCTGGAGATGCCGCAAGAAAGGTGGCGTGGATGGATATTTGCTTAAAAGCATAATTATGCTGGAAATGTATTTTCCCCAGAGATGCACACTGGAGGTATTTTTTTAACACTCAACATGAATGAATTGTTAACTCACGGGTTTATAGCGGATAAGATAATGCAGGATGGGAGAGCCGCCATCATCCTGCTTAATCCAGCTGACTTTGAGGGAGTTGCCTTTAGGCTCCACTGACCCTTCAAGCTTAGGAGGATTAGGATTTCCTAAAGGTACACAAGAGCAACACAAAGATTATTTCAAAACTCGATAATTTAACTGCACATCGTATGAAATTTGATTGTAAGCAAAGTCAGAGGCAATTGTTAGCTGACCGTTAAATTCAAAGTTTAAAACTAGCCACTCTTCCTGCTCTGGTCCTCTTTTATTCAGTTGACCTTTAATCACTTGTCCCAAGATGCTGTCAGGTTGCACTAATTGGCAAATGACACACAACCACATGCTTATTTGATTCATCTGAGCTGCTGCTGCTGTTGCTGAGTGACCGTCAGCTGGCATGAAGAATGCTAAGGGACCAGCTAGGATGAAATACTCATCCTGCAGTATGTAGCTTTAAGGAAGCTACATACTGCAGCTTCCTTAAAGCTGCAGTATGTAGCTAATCCTATCATCTTACATTTCATAACATACAACCTAACTGCTACACCAGTTGGTTATTATTTAGGAAAAAAAATGAATTACTGCAACCTGATTTTGTACAACTTGATACTATTAAACAGCAAGCTTTTTGCATAGATTAGAATTTAGAGATGTCATTTCATTGCCTCCAAAACTCAATTCAGTCAAGTTAGTAGATCTAACTGAAAGGCGTTGATCTTAATAGTGTTAACAATGACCAGCAATTAGGAAATTAAATGTAAAAATACTCAAGTCTTTGAATGAAAACCAGAGCTAAGGGATGTCGGCAGGAATAAATGGTAGCAAGAAACGACCAATGATTCTTTTGTAATTATAACAAACAAGTTTCATTACACACTTGATTTACTGTAACATATCCAACTGATAAACATCCATCATGTGGCCGACTATCAATACTTCTACAGCGCCATGACCAGCTCTGGTTTTCCCTCATTTTTTTTCCCCCTTCAGGATGCCGACATGACTGATTAAAGTATTACATGCGAACACAGAAGCACATAATGTGGTGTTTAATTGTCGTATTCATCAGCTGAAGTTAAGAATCTTCTTCGTCGGAGGAAATTCAACACCAAGTTACCTTCTGCACGGTTGAAGGAACCATCAGCACCATGCAAGTCAAACATGAAATGAGTGATTGAAAAAGTAAAAAGACATAATTAAAGAACAAAACATTCAGACCTCTTTGACTTTTTCAACATTTCTCACATTGTAACCACAAACTTTGATTTATTTTTTATTTTATTTTATGACTGATTAATTGACTGATTGATTAATAACAATAAAATGCAAGGATTAGTAAGCTAGTTGCAATAAAACAAACAAAAAAAAAATTGCAGTTGCAGCAAAAGGTAGTTTCCACAACACATAGACTCAAGGCTGCTTAATATAAAGTTTTTTTGTGTGTTTTTATTTGTGCAAATGTTGGGAAACCCTTCGTTTTTCCTTCCCTTTAGAATTATGTGCTGCTTTGTGTTGATTTGTCATAAAATTCCAGTAAAATCCATCAAAATGTGTGCTTGTTACATGTCAAAATGCTAAAAAAGTTCTGAAAACCTTGGCGGGTCTCTGCTGGGAGATGACAAAACAGAGGCAAGGGTAGAGGAGAGAAAAACTAAAGTGACCCTAAGGACAAACTAAAAAGAGACTAAATCACAGCAAAGCTATAAACACACTGTTAAAATGCACTTTAATTCCTCTGTTTGGCTTCTCAATGTGAGAAGTGCAAGAGACATCAAACAACTTTACATCCTGATTTAGACAGAATTAATCCTTCAGAAGGCAACTGATTAATCAATGCTGATGGGCTTAATCCAAATGCAAATATTCCCCAAACTCATCTCCAAAGTAGCTGAAACCAGAGGCAAAAAATTTAGCGGCTTTTGAAATACGAAGATTTCCCGTTAATTCATCACAGTGTCACTAAGCCAATTATTTTTTTTTTACAAGCTCCAAACCCAGAATTACATTATTATTCATATTTGTGTGTATCAGATTGAAACTCATGGGATGAAAGTGAAATAATAATAATAATAAAAATCTGTTCACAGAGGAGTTTGCAGTGAAAATCGGGGCATGCGAGGTCACGAATGCAAGAGGAACTTATCGGGTTTTGCAATGCCTTCACGTTACTAGAAATGTTTCTAATCAGCGGGGGTGACTAGGTTATCCCGTAAGACGAAAACGGCTACAGCACTAAGGGCTTCTATTAGCGGCGCCACAGAACAAACCTGTTCCGTCTGTGAAAAAATGAAAAAGGTCGTCTAGAGACATAAGACAAGAGAAGCAATCAAAATCAGTTTTCTACACAAATGACCATCTGAACCTCGATTAAAAGAATCTCTTGAATGAAGAATTTGGGAAGTCTAATTTCTGGCGCTGTGCAAGAGCTATTGTTTATGAAACAAAGAAAGTGATTACTTTTAAGAAGAGTTACAATTACTTTTTTTTTTAAAACAGTGGTTCAAATTTACAGAGACTGAAAATATGGCTAAAACAAGAAAAAACATTTCACCTTTTTGCTGCATCTTTAAGCTTTTCAATTAACATTAACTAGTGCTAAAACTAAACCTATATCTACAACAGATGAATCACTTACTCTTCTTAATGGGGGCTGAGGGACAACAGAGAAAAATGAACAATGGACACAAAAATTAGTCATTAAAAAATAGAAACGTAAAGACAAGACATGAAGTCATCATGGGAGGCTCTGCTCTATAAATGGACAACCAACAGAGGGCACTAAACACTAAACCATGAGATCAGGATTCAGTGAATTCTGAAAAGATAGTGATCAGATAAGTGGACCGCTGATGACACAATGCAAATTTGAGTTGAAAAATACATTAGCACTGGATTACTTTTCATATTTGTTACATGTCAAACCATTTTTGTGGACCAGTCGCAGCACCTACAGCATCAGCTGTGACACAGTCGACCTAAAAGTCTCATACAATTGAAGAGGCTCCAAAGATCCAACTCTGATTCACAGGACTGAGAGGCGGTACTGGTCCAAATCAATATATTGGAATTTTACGTAAGTTTGTTTCTTCAATTCATAAAGTGAAACTCATATCAAGCATTTATTACACACTGTAATACTTTTAAAGAATCTTTTTCAAGATTTTTTTTCTCTTTGTTTTGATGATTATGGCAAATAATTAATGAAAACAAACAGTTTATAAGAAAACTGATTATAAANTTTGTTTTGATGATTATGGCAAATAATTAATGAAAACAAACAGTTTATAAGAAAACTGATTATAAATAAGTGTTTATTCCCTAAAGGGGCAGTATTATGTAAAATCGACTTTTCTGAGTATTACATCACAACATCATGTTAGTCCCTCAATGTTTTTTTCTCTTCATGCATGTTTGAGAAATCCTTTAATCACCCGTGGCAACCACTCAGCTGTGCAAAACGCTTTCCAGCCACAGCGCCACGTCAGAGCTGCAGTTCCACCTCAGAGAGTGTTGAACCCTGTACTTCTACTCCTCCATTCAGCTCCTTCAGACTAGCCAGCAGCAATTAGCAAACACCTGGTGGAACTGCACATCAGCTGAGTTCATCATATGAGCTCACAATGTTGTTGGATGGTTAATAGAGGAGTGGTGTTGTAATGACTTCTTGAAGGCAGAGGTTTCAGAAAGGAGGATTTAAAGCAACAGAGACCCAATTTCAAAGCTTTAAATTATGAAGAAAAGTTTCTTTTAAGTTCAATTTGATATATAGCATTTTTTAACAAATAAAGTTGTTTTATCGATGCTGCGAGTATCGACACATTAAATCCTACTCAAATCCTTCGTGTTCCAACTTGCACATGTACTGTAAAAATGACATGTAATGAAACAGTTACAATTAATAAAAAATAATGAAAGGAAATAAATAAAATATAAATAAATAAAAGTGAATAAGACAAAAAATATTCCTTTTCTGCATAACTAAATACACAAAGCTACAAAATTAACATTCAAACAAAGCAAATCTATAAAAGAATTTATAACAAAAGCATTTATTAAACCAGTATTATGCCATCAGTTCAATGAATTTAATCCAAATCTATGGAACAGTCACAAAATGTCACCAAACACACTCTGTCCCTCTAAAATCTTTCAGAAAATCTTAAAAATGTATTGAATCATACCGTTTGCTGAATATCGTGATATATATCATATTGTGAGCAGAATATCACATATCGTGAGATTAGTGTGTCGCTACAGCCCTAGTTAAGATAGTTACTTGATTTGTGCTACAAGATGGTACTATGTGCACAGAAAAAACACAATACTGCCCCTTTATAAGTGTGCACTCGATATGCAGTCAAGGAACTTTTTGCATGAATTATTACATCAAAGCAAGGTGGAGCAGATCAGCCTATGGCACATCTGAGGTGCTAAAAAAGCCCTCACTCCTCTCATAGTTGTATCTGTTGACTGTTGTGGTGTCTCTGATTTTCTTCTTGGCAATACTTCATAGGTTCCCAAAGGGAATATTGGCACTGGTACTTTCAGTATTTTGGACAGGCCAGCTTCTTTAGCAAGGAGCTTTTGTAGCTCATCTTTTCTGTGGAGTGTGTTGGTGACCAACTGAAATCAGCAGTATTTCTCTTTAATATGTTTGCTAAAAAATAAATGGTCAGAATTAAACACTTTTTTTTATTGTTCTATCCCAGAAGTCTGTGACCTTCACATCCTGAAGAGCCATTATTCCTCTGAGGCCAGCCAAATAAAACTTATTTAGAGCCGCTAATGTCACACAAATAATAATTTTAGGTAAAAATCTACTATAGTTTACTTTTTAAAAAACCGCCATTTCATTTCCAGCCAAAGTTATTGAGAGCCACTGTGGAAGGTGCAAAGAAAAACAGGTTGCATTTGTAGTCATTCAAATAACTACAAATACACATTTGAAATGCATTACTGTGTGTGATAATTCTATAAATTAGGAGTTTGACTTTTTGAACTGAGATACTAAGATATAATGTTTGACTTCAGTGCAACTTCCCCTGATTATTAAGAGCTGTTGTGATGGCAAAAGACTCATTCTTATCCATATCATGCTGCTGGTGATACTGTAATTCCTCACTGCAATTAGGGAGTAAGAAATTAAACCTTCTATTTTTTCAGTAAATTACAACATAATTAACATGAGAGTGCTGTAAAAATTATATCTATACTTTGTAACAAAGTGGGCATGTAATTATAGGAGTAAAAAATATCTGTAGATAGCTTTTAAAATAACTGCTTCATGAATTCAAACATCTCCCTGCAGAGAAGCAAAATCGGTCAGAAGAAAGGACTGAAATCACTCTGTTTTTGTGAAACTGTCCAAACATCTCAGGCAACCAGCCGATAATGTGTATATAGAAATCCTCTGCAGGTAATATGTTTGTGATGAAAGAAATGAAGGAGGATAAAAGCTTCACACTGCGCTGTCAACTGTGCACTTACGGACAGGCTCGGTCTTGAACCGCTCCGTGGGGCTGCTCTCTCCTTCGCCCTTGCCGTTAATGGCCGACAGCTTCACCTCGTAGCGGCTCTCCGGTTTCAGGCCCGTTATCGTCACCTCGTTGTCGAAGTCTGTTACAATATCAGAGACGGCGCAGTTTCTGTTGAGAGCACCTTGATCGTTTTGATGAGCACAACAATAAACGAATTCCCCCCCGTTCCAACAATACATGGATAATTAATCGGCGAACATGCAAACGCTGATTAGCTGGATTCTCATTTCGCCCAAACAATGTTTAGACAACTGATTAATCCATTTAGAGATGTACCGAAACTCGGCATACAGGGAAACAAGAGCAGCAGCCGTGTTCAATTATTTTGTCAACGTTACAGTTTGTATTGACAGCCAAGTGTGCCACGATCCAACAAAGAAACAGTTTGTCCAATAATTAATTACAAACTCGATAGTCTAATTACAACTGTAAGGAATAATTCAATTTTTTCATATAAATGTATACAGTTTTCTAATTCCATAAGCCATAAAAATTGAAGTAATTTAAAACTATACAGAAATAATTATAGATGGTTACAAGTACAATACATAATCATTGACTAACATTTAAAAATGTGCGTATTTTAATCCTTGCAAACATTTAAATAAAGAAGTGTTATTCATTTAACTGCCAGTTTCATGTACCAAATCTTTTACAGTTTTATTTGAATTTTTTTTATTTAAAATATTTATTCTTAACTGTAAATAATGGTAATTTTGGCCCAAGTAAATGTTTTTTAGTTAAATGCAGTTGAGCATTACCATAACATTTTCCTACCTTATTAAAATTTATCTAGCATTTGTATACAAAACAATGTATGAATATTGATTTCTACATTTGCACTGATATTTCTGACATTTTATATCAATTCCAACCAAAATAATAATAATAAAAAAGGTTTTATCTAACATTCATTGAAAAATAACTAAATCTTTTGTTGAACTTTTAAGTGAATTTTGCACAACTTACTAATACCAGCAGTTTAGTTTTTACACGTGTGTTTACCGTCTTGGACCTCGTAGACTTTCTGCGTCCAGCTGCTCCTGCCCTGCATCCTCCATTCAGCTCTGTACTTGAGAACAGGAACGCCTCCAGTAGATTCAGGCTCTCCAAACTGGATCAGAGCGGTGGTGGAGAAAGGCCTCACTTCATCAATGACCAACGATGACGGAACCTCTGTAAAAAAAAAAAAAAAAAAAAAAAATTAGGTCAGTTTAACTACAGAAAGTTTAAAATTTCACAAAAACCATTCTTATGGCCGCTTGTTCCTTTCAAAGTGAGACATTGAACTCTTAATGCATCTCATAATACATAGCAGTTGCACAAGTGAATTAATTAGTGATTTATAGGTTTAAAGCTATGGATCTTACTAAAAAATAAAATAAAAAAAATCCATATTATCATTGTAAAAATATTAAGCAATAATTGGGATAGTTTTATAATCTATTCAGATGACATATTTGTATACAAATTGCTTCATGGGCTGGCTCCACCACAGTTAAAAGATTTTAATCAATTAAATTTTGTGTTTGTCTGTGTGTGTATGTGTCTTTTTTTTTTCTTTTCACCATAAACCTGCCATTACAAAAGGCTAAAATCTGACATTTTTACAAGACTCTTTAATCTAGAAATGCTGATTAATATGCACTAAATCAAAATTTAAATTGCTCTTTGCACAACTACTAATACCAGCAGTTTAGTTTTAAACTAAACTAAACCAGCTGCTAGTATTTAGACAATAAACCTCATTTGCAGGGAGGGTTGAGCAGTAGTGGTCATAGTGCACCTGGTAGATTTATTATTTATCTGTTGGAAGCATAAACACTTCTACAGGACTGGTAAGCAGGCTTAATTCACATAAAGAGCACAGTAAAAACACACACAGTTAGGGAAAGGCTAGAACTCTAGAAAAATAAGTTCCTGGAGAAAGAAGCAAAATGAAAACATGTCTTTTGATGTAAAATATAAAAGCAAAACTGTAAAAAAATATATATAATAAATTAAAATAAGAAAGCATTAAACAGACCTAAAAACCATTGAAAGAGCTTAAACTAAAATTGAATATGGATTTAAACCCTTTATCTCACAGATAATTCAGTGTTTCAGAAATATGAAAACATTTAAACTATGAACAGAAGGCTTCAGGAATATACTGATACTAGTAAAATAAAGATTTATTTTACCCTTCCTATAAAAACCATCTAGGCTGCGAGGTGCAGAAGGAGCTGAAAATGCATTCTGACTTTCAATCATCCTTTGTTAAATTTACCAGCATAAAAAAATAATTGTTCTCCACCCACTTCTTGATCCATTTTGGGAAAAATTACATTATTAAAAGTGTTTAACTAATTGAAACAGTAATATCCGAGTTCTGGTGGCTTTGCGGGATTCCTACACTCTAAAGCGAGCTCCATTCTTTCCTGCATCACTTTGATCTGGGTAGTAAAAAGGAACACTGTAATTACTGTGGTTGCACAGGTTTCTGCCTGAAGTGAAAAATGCTGCTTTTTTTTCTCTAGTCACTTCAGATGGTGGCTTAAAACCTGTATTTTCTCCTTTCCTCTGGTCTTATGAAGACGGATGCATTCATATGAAGGTGTAACATTATTAACTTGTACTTTTCTCAAGAAAGCATTCAGCTGAATTATGCAGATGCAAAGTAAAAACACAGCAAAGTTTTATTTTACACTGCACCGAGGGCTTTGATACAAGACACAGATAACCGTTGCTGATAGTTGAGCTGATGTCTTTTTATCTAAAGTTATCTTCTATCTAAACAAACACCGCTGCTTTGTGTAATCTCATGCTGGCTGTTACTGCAAAATATATTTTAAAAAGGAGTGTAAAATCTGTTTTACAGCCCAGAGCAAGACAACATCTAAAGCACTACTCTGTGTTTTAGGTTGCTTTCACACCTGATAGTCTGGTAGACTGTTTGATTTTTGGACAAAAATTGCAACATGTGTTATATTTTCAGCTGGTGCAGTTTTTCGCACTGCATTGTGTCAAACCAACCAAACCCTATGAAAAACCTGTTCACCCTCTCGCCTCTGGAGGCGATGAACCAAGAACCACTGAAAGAAACGGCACAAAAAACGTCTGAAGAGGACACTGAGTGGAACTTCCTTCTTCATGAAATGTGGACAAAAATGAAGTGCCGTCAAATTTTAGCGGTTGTATGATTTCTCTTTCTTTGGTGAAAGACCACAAGCCTTCTCTCCCACTAGCGCTGGACATTTGTTTTGGTTGCATTTACTCTTCGTGCTTTTGGAGTGGTCTCCGGTCCGCTTAGCATTCACATATGCATTCAAACCGCACCAGAGTTCACAGCAACCAATCCAAGACCTAGGTTTGTAGGCTAACTAGCTTGATTACTAGGGATAGTGTGAATGTACCCTTAAGTTTAATTCTGCTACAATGGTACTGAATCGCATCTGCACGTTTCAGCAAGTCAAATGTAAGACTTAAAACCTATCAACTCAGCTTTGTGCTTCTCATACTGCAGATTTTGCTCTCTACAGCTTTAACCCCCACAGTGCCAAGCTTAAAAGTTTTGTTTTATCACTTTATCTCAAATTGGTTGGCAGTAGAAATCAGCCAGTTGCAAAAATGAACATCATCCAGCCAACTGCTAATAAATTTGATAGAGGCAAAAATGCTAGCTAGCTAGCTAGCTAGCCAGGGTAGTTTAGCGGCTAGTTACCAGTAGCCTCAACCTCCTCAAGTCACAGAACTCAATGAAGATGTTTCCAAACAACTTAAACTTTTGCCTAATAGAAAAGTACCACGAGAAAAGAAAACTACATCAAACAGTCCTGCCTCTACAAAGTTTAAGACCTGTGACTAACAAATTAAAGACCAACTTACATTTTTAATTAATTTAAGACATTTTAAGGTCTTAATTTTACACACACACAAACACTTTTTAAGACATTTTACGGATGTCCGTACACCCTGTACAAACTTAACAGCTATTACTGAAATATTCAACACACTCTGCTGAGTTGTATTTTTAGTATAATTACATGTGAAGGCCAAATGCTGTAAACAAGAGTGAGATTTAAACCACATCCTCATCACTGACCGGCCTGAATGAGCAGGAACTCCTTGGACTCGGTGCCCATCTCGTTTGAGGCGGTGCAGTTATAGCTTCCAAAATCATTTTCAGACTCTGGTGTAATCTGGAGGGGAGAAGAAAATAGAGCAGTGAACATATGAAGGGAAGCATGGCTAAACAGATGAACAAACTTATGTGTCAATCACCATGGAGGTGACTTTTGTGTTTGTCCATCAGAATAGCCTATTTTCATGTGTTGCCGTGAGCCTTCATGCTGCTGAATTATTCATAGATTCCTCCCACCCCCGACAATGAGGCTAGAAGAAAATCCCCCTCACTTCTTAGTCTATGCTCATGAAATCTTGATGACACAAGGTGATGGGGGGTCTGGGATGTGTCTGTGCACATGGAGAAAACTTCATGCATGCATTATGTATGTTTACGTTGCAAAGTGTACTTTAAAGTCAGTACCTGTAGGTAACTGGATAAAGGAGTTCTGAAGATTTTGATGTTGGTGGTGTTTGAGTTTGGAAGCTGCAGTCCATCTCTGAGCCAAACAATTGACACATCTGTGGGGAAAGCCTTGACCTCGCAGCTGATGTTGACCGGGTTTCCCTCCCACGTGTAAACCGCCACTGTTCCGTGGATCTTAGGCGTATCTAGGAGTTGAGAATGTGATTCAGAAAACTCTTTCAAACAGCTGAAAATATTTTTTAACTTGTTCATAGTTCTGGTTGGAAATTCATACACATTCATTGTGGGGCTTTTAATGATTTATTTAATTTTGTAGTGTGAATATTTATGTTTCACCACATTTCTGAGCAGAATTGATTTAAATTAGTTGGTTTGTTTGCTGCAGAGAGGCACCATTCATGCATACTCCCTCGGCATACTCTTGACTTCCTTTATCCGTTCTAGTTTCAGTTTTTATAAGTATTTGGGATCCCAGTCCTTTTGCAACACCCAGTTAAGTCAAAGTATTGCCCAAGAATTGAGAGGATCCCAAACAAAACAGAAGCCCCTACTCAAAGTTTACGTCCTTCAACGACAACCGAGTTTCAGAAAGGTCTATGATCAGACACAAACTTGTTTTATCTGTACGAACCAAAAAGTATGTTTGCAGCAGTCAAGTTGAGGCTTTAAAACCTAAGAGCTATGTACCAACTGTCGAGCTCAGCGGTGCAGCATTGCCAGAGGATGGAGCAATAAAGAACAAGGAGTACCTCTAAGTTCTTCAAGTCAAATGAACAGCTACCTGGTTGAAACTTAGACACACTTTGGTTTTATAACAAAGCGGAATAGAACAATGATCACAAATGGAAGTCAAAACTGGCAGGAAAGGATACAGATTGCAGACAGGCTTCTGCAATGACCCTGACCTCAACCCTGCAGAACGTGTGCAAATTGTGGTTGTTATCCTGCGGCAGGATAACAACCAATTAACTAAACTCTATATTCACCTTGAAACTTGCAGATAGCTACAAAAATGTTGCAGTCAAGGTGGAAGTTACTAAGGAATATAGTTTAGATTTATGGCCTGAGCCGAACTCAAACGAGACAAAAAGTTCAGGCCGGGTTGGGTCAGTGTTATTTGCTTGCCTGCGATCCATACAGCACAGAGAAAACCAACGATAATGCACAATATAATGCACAATATAAAGTTGTTTTAATCTGTCTATAGTCTAGAGTAGATAGCTTAACTTGTTGAGGAAATAAACACAGTAAAGAGGGTGCAGAAGTTAATCAGATTGTAACAAGCACAGTAAACTGCATGCACACACAGCTCTGCCCTGCCCTGCCCTGTCTGAGCAGCAGAGGAGATGGGATCCTGCAAATCACACATGCCAGATGATTTGCACTTGAGTATCTGAACTTGACTCACCCTGAGGTTACAACAAACGAGAAGATGGAACTGGAAGATGTTAATCACAAGCTAAATATGGGACACTGCTTATCTAAATGGTCTACAATCAAAAGCAGTAAAATCGTAATTTAAAAAAAGTAGGCATAGGTCTATAAGTAAAGTTAATTAGTCATGTTGGATTGGGACACATTGCCTACGGATTTGGGTTGGGTTGGATACTAAGGAACGTGTTCTCACATACTAGTCAGCCTGTATGCAGAATTTTGACCCTGTGTAAATTACAGGTGGTTCCCCAATAGTTTAAAATTTGTTCTCCATATGCTTTACTTTTTTCCTTAGGGTTGATTGTCTAATCATGCCAAATTTGAAAAATAATGACTCAAATAAATAATTAAAAGCCCAAAACATCCACAACCTACAGCCCATTGTGACTGTAGGTTCACCTAAACCTGACTCTCAGGAACCAGACTTATTTTCCAGCTAAGCTGAAGACAATGCAATACTCACAGCGGACCTCCAGATAAGCGGTCTGTTCATCCTCTCCGATGGCACTGCGAGCTGTGCAGAGATACTGACCGGCATCTGTATACTTGACATACTTCAGAGTGAGGGAGGACACACGAGCATCGCTCCTTACTACTACATTTCCATCTGGACTCTAAATGGTAGCAGAAAAAGGTTTGGTGTAAGGGGGAAAACAACAACAACAAAAAAACAATAGGACTTCATTAATGGCTATATTGCATTGTGACATTAAACAATTTTATAGAAAGATGTTTGTAACCTGAAATGGAAAAATAAAAGTAAGCCAGCCTTTAATAAAGAGAGTGGACATTAACTTAAGGAAGGAGGTGAACAGCGCTCGATAAAGACGTGGAAACATGGGGATGCTGATGACAAGGCAGGGGAGCTGGTAAATAATAGATGGAAGACGGCATTAAGAACCATCTAGAGCTTTTCACATGGCAGCTACTAACTTGTGAAACATGCTGATGCACAGTTGCAGACGGGGAGCTCCACGCTTGCACTTTTACACATTGGCTGACATATATGTTTTTTGTTACATCATCCTCATTTAAGACAATTTTTCTTTTATTTCTCCATTTCCAGACATTATTCGTTATCAGATATGTTATGAGGCAGCGATGTGTACATCTAGTATTTACTCCGTTTTCAGGGATGTATCAAGTCACCTACCATTTGAAATCGTGACTGTTACAGCAGATGTTGTTGTGACTGTTTTTATCGTTTGGTACTAAAACTGCCAGACAATATGGTTTCTGCTTCCAAAGAGCCGTAGTGTAGCATATTACTGTAAAAAGTCCCATTAGCCACTTGAATTTTACGATGATGGCCGCCATTTTGAGCTTTTTAAGCCAATTATTGCCATAAAATGTTACCCATTTTCATGACTTGGATGAACTGTCAAATCATGTTTTCTTATTCAGGCAACTTTAAAGTAATATGTAGAAGAATCAGCAATTGAGGACTTTGCTCTTTGTGAATCTCACACCAGTCGTCAACTAGACAGAGACAATGTGTGACAGAATTACAATCGTCTTGGTTAGTGCCAACTTCTGCTGATTTTTTAAATATGCTTAGTGGTTTAGCGGCAGCAGAGCTAAGATTCTTGCTTAGTGAATTTATGGTTAGTCAACCTAACTATTTGGCCAGCAATGGCAATAACTACTGCTGATTTTAATACAAAAGTATACATTATAACCACAATGGCCACTGAAAAATGTCCACCAGAAAAAGATAACTGCAAATCAACAAAATACAAATGATTTTTGGCTCAAAATATGTAGGTTATGATTTGACACCAAACACATTCATCTATTTAGTGATTTTAGTGCAAACATGTATTTTCCATGACGACCATGGCGGCACTCTTAAAAAATTATTACAAGACATGAGTGATCAATGGGTCAAATTAAGCATGATTTAACAAATGTAATCATCTGTGATAATCACTGGCACATTTAGTACAACATACACGATCCCTATGACCATCCTGTAAAATGGTGGCCATCTTGAATTTTTCAGTAGCTTTTTTTTCTTTTCTTTTGTTTTGAAAAAAGGAAGACCCATTGAACATCTATGCCAAGTTAACTTCTTGTATCTGCAAGTGAAAGATTTTTCTGAAATATTCAGTTATCTTCTGCACCAGTATTTCAGTGCTTTATTCATTAAAAAGACAAAACAAATTAAAACATGACATCCTCAACATAATCAGATCCACATCTACCAAAACCAAATAAATTGACTTTCTTTTTCTGCACACATTTGTACAATAACATTATGCATCTGTTCCTTTAACAAGGTGCTAGACCTGAATATCTAAGTGTCTCTTACGGTTGCCTTCGTGGCTTTGATCCAAATTGAAAACAAAACAATGGCAGAATGCTTTTACATAGACTGAATTAGGGCTCAGCCTGGGAAGGCATTTAAGAGAAACAGTGTTAGTTTGTATTCAAATTGAACACACAAAGCATGTCTAGGGCATTTATTATGCATAGAGGGTAGCGGGAGCAGGGAGACACTTACATAACACACACTACCCTTTTCTTCTGACCCCTGTGCAGATAGCTATCTCAGTCGACCCCTGTGGTGCTGTTTTCGATTGCTGCATTTATACAACATGCCACACTCCATCTAAGCATTAGCGCCTACTTTAAAGAAAGCTTTAAGTATGGATGGGCTTTTTTGGGGGACACTAAAGTCTCTGATGTAATTTGAGAAGTAGCAAAGTGTGTGAGAGATCCCAAAAATGTGGAACGTTTCTAAATATTCATCAACATTTCAGTAAATTAGATTATTATGAAATAATCTCAGCTAATTTAGTTATTTTGATTGAAAAAGCTAAACTTCTCCTGATTCATTACACACAGTGAGACATATTTTATTTTCTTTTAATTTGGATAATTATATCCTACAGCACATGAAAACCCAACATTTAGTTTCACTGGAATTACAAGATAAAAACGACTAATAGAAATGCTGTTATGCTCGACACAATCATCTTCTAAATTGTCAGTTGTCAAGTAGACGGTAGTCAACGCCCTCAACAACAAGTAGGGTGTGGCACAAAGAATAACCACTAAAGCAGCTGGCTGTTCACAAAGTGCTGTGACAAAGCCTATTGCTGGAAAGTTTAGTGGAAGAAAAACCTGTGGTAGTGAAAGTTGTAGAGTCCTTAGTGCTATATGGGCCACAATCATACTGTTGAAAGAACTCGTGGGCCACAAATATAATTTTCTTTTCTGTTCTTTTTTATTGAAAGGTTTAACAACTTTACCAGTTCTTATTTTTTCCTTGTTAATGTCCCAAAAATAAACTAAACGAGCAATATCTTAATGGACATAGATGTCTAGACAAGGAATCTTAAAATATAAAAAGATTTTTGCATGTCTTACATATAGCTAGCAGAAACAATATAAGGATAATGGTTTTATCAAATAAGTTTGTTGTATTTAGCCTTAATTCAATGACTAGGTGATCCCAAGTCTGGTGTTAAGTGGAAATTGCACTTGCAGGATGTATGTGGTTGTACTGGCAAAAAAAAATGAAAGGGGCAGTATGAGCTTAGGTTGAACAAACATGGTGTGTTATGAGCGACATCTCACTGCAACACTGGTAAAAACATTAAGGGGTTAATAGAGGAGAGATGCTGTGATGATTTCCTGAAGGCGAAGGTTCAGAAGGAACAGGAGTTTTTAAAGAGACAGAGGCCCAATTTCATGGCATTAAATTACAACAGGGTTTCCCTCAGTATATTATAAGCCTGGTGGGCCACCAGGCTTTACTTGTACCCCCAAAAGGCTACAGATTGCATAGTCTTTTAAGTCTTTTTAAACTTTTTGCATTTTTTAATGCTTTATAGTTAATGTTCAGATATTAATCTTCCAATCTTTCAATAACACATAATTATCAAGTAATATTTTCAAATTTCCTGTCAACTTTAAACATTTTTTAACTCAAAAACATGGCAGGCCACTGGATGAATGATTGGCCTAGCGACCAACCACCCGGCTTAGCAAGTTTTCTGGGGGAAACCTTGTACAACGTGAAATTGTTTGGTTGTAATAACTTCTTGGTTGTACTATAAAATGGCAGAATGTGCCTGGAAGATACATAATACTTTAAAGCAAAAGAAAAAGCTATTAATCATATAAAAAACACTTTGAATTGTACATAATATTTTCCATTAACATTTGCTTAATTGGAATCTGCATCTTTTTTCAAATGTCTTGCTCTTTAGACATTTTGCCCACTATGAATCTCTGGGATAATAATAAAATACATCACCGTGTGTAATACATCTTTACTGTGCATGTTCCACTGCTTGATTTTTAACAACTAGAATAAATTAACTTTTCATACAACTTTCTTGAGATGTTA
>NW_006800002.1:1240935-1324688 GCF_000485575.1 Poecilia formosa
ATACGTATGAAAAGATTCGCTGACCTAACATGAGACAGATAATCTCTGAAAAAAGAATCGATCTCCTCTGCCTCCTCCCAGTTCTGCATAATTACTCCGCTCAGTCAGAAACAGCCACTGAGAGCTAGCAGTAATCAGCTAGCCGCCATGCTATCAGGAAGTTTTCATTCAGTAACTCTGGATTGTTTATTGTAATGGATCCTGTATTTGCCTTTGAATGTTAAGTTTTATACTTGAATTTTCTGGCAATGTTGAGAGGTTTTATTTTGACTCTTTGCATTATTTAACCTCTTCAGAGCCTACATATGTTTTCAGTCTGTTAAAGATAGTATTAGCGATAGCAGTACAATTTGCACAATGCCTGTTTTGTTTTGTTTTTTTCTTGGAAAAAGTTATTAAAAACAAGTTTTTGTCTAAATTAAGGTGAATTCATGGTTCCTTTTTCCACATACTGTAATGCTTATGATTAAAAAATTAATAATTATGTAATCGGTATCGGTGATCGGCCGTGATCGGAATCAGAATCGGCAGGAAAAAACCTGATCGGCACATCTCTAACGAAAAGCAAAAACTTTTTAAAAAGATTAATCTAAATCAGATGGAGGAGAAAAGACACAGACTTTAGCATCCTTTACTAATAAAGCCAAACTGACAGCAGAGTATGACAAGTAATAATTCTTCTTCTCAAACCAAAGAGCGACTTTGAGGAACCTCAGAGCATAAAATTGACACCACATACAGGACAAGTTAAACTCATGTCTCATCAAATATAAAATAGGCCGGCATACAAATGTACCTTCCACCTGCACGGCTTATTAAACGAACACTCAGTATTCTCCCAGTGCTTCCAAGCCTTCCCTCCTGTGTGATTTGTAATTGGATGTCTTGCAGAGAGACACACTGATCAACTCAGAGCGCAGGTGAACTAAAAAAGCATATCATTATGTCGGAAAGTGAAAATTATTATTGCCTCATCCATTAATGAAATCTAGAGAACTCATGACTAGAAACCACACATGCTGCAAAAAGGCCACCAGGAAGTCTTTTTTAGATTTCACTAAAATATGCTTACTGTGGACAAATGTATGTGTCTATATGAATAAACTTGTTGCAGTTCGTCGGCCATGTGTATTTGTTTCTGGAAGAGACCATTTTTCTTAGTCTTATGTAACTGGGGGTGAACTGTTTCAGGTCTTAGAGTTTCCTGTTTTATTTTTTTAGAATAACTGCCTAATTACGGATCCAGATGGCCAGGATGAGTCATTCATTTTTGTACTGGGAAAAAAAAAAAAAAAAAGAAAGAAAAATCCAGTCACTTTTTGCACAACTTATCGGTGACGCAAACATGTTCAGGTTGCACACCTGAAGAGGGATGCAACCCCCTCCCTCATCAGAGGTGTGCAGTTACTGTAAATATCTAAAAATTGAACCTGTCAAATTGCATTCAATATTAACATTTGACCAGACAAAATATTGACATTATTTGCAAACTCTGAGCATTAACGCATATTTGATTTCCAAGAGTATACTAAATTCTCCTCATTTGAAACATCTGTGGAAGTAAAAATAGCGAGCCTATTTCAGGACCCAAAATGATCTGAAAGTACAGCACTGATGTCAAAGTAAAATTATAAATAACTGTGGTAACTTTAATATTCAGCATTGCACATAAAGCAGGGGATCAGTGACGCACTTAGCAAAGAGAAGATGAATCTGAAGCAGTTCTGATCGTTTCACTCGGCGCTGCGGACGGCACAGA
The DNA here is from genome assembly GCF_000485575.1 of Poecilia formosa. NCBI lineage: Eukaryota > Metazoa > Chordata > Actinopteri > Cyprinodontiformes > Poeciliidae > Poecilia > Poecilia formosa. Next base: position 1,242,695 of record NW_006800002.1, read on the forward strand.
AATGACGGAGATTTTCTCACTAATTTTCACACATATGGAGAACACATATTTGATGGAGACATAAGCGTCAGAGGGCTGCTCTTTTCTGCAGACGATTTTTAAATTTTATTGACTGGCGGTCCTTTGTTCATTTCAACTTTTTCAACCCAAGAAAGTCTGATCTACATACTACATGAGGATGGCAGTAATTTTGGAAGATGTACATTTAGAGCAGTTGCATGAAAAGGAAAAGATGTGGAAGAGAGAGGTTACCTCTGGATCATGAATGTCTGCAATAATGCCATTTCTGACATAAAAAAAAAATTAGCAAAAAAATCCAGCATTTGATTCATCAGATATATCCGAACAAAACTATGTTGAGGATTCGAGTTTGAGAAGAAAAAATCACAGATTTGAAAAGAAATAACCACTATGTAAAGTGCCTCGCAAAAGTATTCACATCCCTTTAACTTTCACACATTTTGTAATGTTAAAACCACTAACCTACTGTATTTTCCGCACTATAATGCGCACCGGATTATAAGGCGCACCTTCAATGAATGGCCTATTTTAAAACTTTTTTTCATATATAAGGCGCACCACTTCATAAGGTGCATAGAATAGACAGTACAGTTAGGGTTGCCACCCGTCCAGTATTGAACGCGATTTGTTCCATACTCTACAAATGTGGATGTGTAGTAAGAAAGAACTGGTCTCCGAGTATTTTATATAGTAGGCTGCCCCAGTCATTGTTTCACTCACGGTGTTGGTGTTGCGATATTGTGCCCAACTGCTTTCTGGGTAACACAGACCAACCGACACACTGCCACCGCAGTCTCTGTCTCTCTTCCCCCGCCCCACCCGGCTTTAAATGTATAGGGGCTGGTCCCTTGGTAACCCTAGTCGAAGCACCCCGGATGAAAGTCTAAAGCCACTTTGTTGACATAAAGAATATCAACAAAACAGTCCGACTCCGGTCAGCGAGGAGAGCCTTCTGCGACTGGGCTGGGGTGTGGCCGGACGATGGTCACCCTTCTCCGTTTGCGCACAGCATGTTCGTGGAGAACGTGGTGCTGAATGACCTGCAGACGACCTGATTATAGACGGTCGGTAGGTAGATAGGTTAGTCAAAGTTTATTAACAAACCAGCGTTTTGACAACTATCCCAGCATGCACCGGGTGCTTCTTCTTCTACGGGCGAAAATGAAGTCGGCGGCTGCTTACTGTAGTTGCTAGACCTGTTGTGGCTCAATATTGGTCCATATATAAGGCGCACCAGATTATAAGGCGCACTGTCGGCTTTTGAGGAAATTGAAGGTTTTTAGGTGCACCTTATAGTGCGGAAAATACGGTAATTATATTTTACTGTGATTTTATGTGATAGATCTCAGGAAGCACAAATTGAACATAATAGGAAAATGTTCAAATATTTTATAATTTTATTTCAATTTTATTTTCAATTTTTAACAAATATCTGAGATAACACTCCAGTTGCTAGCTTTAGCTTTAGCCGTCGTTCCATCAAGTCCAACTGAGTTCACTGCCGGAAAAAAAACCCAACCTCCACAGTATGATACTGCCACCAATATGTTTCAAGATAGGGATTGTATTTTGTTAAACACAATCTTTAAGTAATATAAAAAAACTTTATATTACTTAACTTCTTTTGGCATTAAGCAATATATTAAAAAAAAACACACACAAATTTCCTATTTTGTCCCAGTTATTTCCTACACTGTGTTAGCTTATCACATTAAGTCTGGATAAAACACACTAAAGTTTGTGATTCTAACAAGCCAAAACGTGAGTGAATTGAAGGTGTATAAATACTTTTCCAAAGCAACGACTGTGCTAAAAATGTTGCGGTCGAACTGGCAGAAGTGAAGCCAAAACGGACAGAATCCCACCAGCACCACTTTCTCTACTCTCAGCGCTTTATACTCTCGTTGACCCTTATTTGATCAAGAATTTTGATCTGCATCCATTCGGAATTGAATTAGACTTCCCTGACGTGAATGATGGATGGGTGGAGGAAAAAGCCATGCATTTAGAATACCTTGTGCTGCTCAGGCCGAGTCCATGATGCCTGCAGGGGACAGAGAAACAACAGACAGAAGGCAAAGCAATTCTTAGAAGGTAATCCTCATCCTCTCCAGAATGGGATGCAGCACATCGCATACAAGTATTAAGTGTCCACATTATTTACCTTGCATCCAAAGTGGCCTGGTCTGAATATCTGATTTCGTTAAAGCCTGCAGCTGCTGTCTTTTTTTCTTTTTTTTTTCTTCAGAAATTTTCTAACTGGAGAATTTAGTGAATTTTATGACATTTGCAAACCAAAACAAGGTAGGTCTATTGGAATCATGAAAGGCCTTCTTTTTCCCAGATAAGAGGGTCTTTGGTTTATCAGGAGGATGTGATTCAATTACAAGGCAACAACAGAGATAGGACGGTCTTCTTTGGTAAAGGAGATACAGCAATTATCGACTCGCAATCCATTTTAGTCCACTCCTGCTGTCTTTATTTGTTAAAAGCCTCTTCTCTGCACTGAAGCACACCGGTTAGCAAGCTTGTCATTGAAGTCACCGAACAACACTTTTGGGCTTTTCAATAAGCGATGAAGGATTGAAAAAAAGGCAATTTCATTGGAAGGTCTTCCAGAAAATAAATCTGTGCCTGCAAGAGTTCTGCAAGTAGCATTTTTCTCCCCTGGTAACAAGCTTTGTTCTCCAAAGAACAAAAGGATGACAGCTCCCTTTGTCACGCATTTAAGCCGCAAAACAAAATATTTTCTTTTTGTTTGTAAATGATACAATTAAAAATGAAATATAACCCACGCTGCTTTAGAGGTTTTTCTTCGACTTTGAAGAACCACCACTTAGTTGTCGTGCTCACGTCTTTGGGAAATTAAATGCAATTGTTCAAAAAGTTAATTTGTTTTGAGATCTGGCACGGATTTTACATATTTTCAGCAGCTATAAAGCTTAAACATTCTCTGTAAAACTGCTCCTATAATTTCTAAAGCTTTCAAGGCAACGCCAGAGAGCGTTGTTTTCTCCAGCTGTGTGGGAAGAAGGGAAGTGGCTGTGCACTGCCAGTCAGCTGGTTGAGAAAACATGTAATTCCCCCCTCCTTTTATGAGTTTGAGAAAACTGAGTGAAAACTAACAACGCTACCCATCATTATTTAAATTAGAGATAAGGCGGACTGCCAACAGCCCAACTAATTAACCACATACACTTGTGTTGTTCTATAAAAAGCAAACGGGTATAACATAACGTACATTCAAAACTACTTTGATTTTGTACATTAGTGGTGGGCACTTATCGTATCGTTTATCATTTATTGAGATAAATTCTAAGACTTTTGATTTATCATTGTCACAATAAATTCCAATTCATTATACTTAAAGTCTATGTTGTCTGGATTGTTAGCGTTACTATTTTCTCTACTGTTTGTTCAATAAAAATGTCAGTAAATGACAATAAATGTGAAAATATAACAAAAGGTGCTTAATGTAGGTAGCCTAATGATACAAATCAGTTTTTTATGTGACTGTTTTTCTGAAGAATCGTATTAGAAATGAGAATGTTTTTCAACAGCAGTATTTGTGTTTGTTCTTTTTTTAAAGTGATTCTGTAGCTCCATAAAAAAGCACAAAGAAATAGTTTTTATTGTCTCTATAGTAACACAAAACGCAAAACATTGTGATAAAACTTTAAATCTACATCGCCAACCTCTACTATATGTCTAATTATTAAATTTAGTTTTTATTTCATGAAATAAAATCAAAGTACATTTATGTTAAAATGGGGCTAATGAGTAACTTTTCACAGCTGATTGAATTTCTTATGACGCACAAAGCATGTCGTTTGAAACGGCAAGTAAAACATTTAACAAACTTAAATACTTCTCTTTAACAAATTAACAAATATGAAAAGAGTTGCCGCCAGTCTGCAGCAGGAATATATAAAACACCCTTTATAGAGACTGATGGTTTTTAGCAAGATTCTAAGAGCTATTTGTCTGGAATACATTTCTTAGAACCTTCCTCTGAAGGAGTAAGAAATGTTGCTTTTGAAAGAACATAAATGGCTCGAGCCACTTCAGCCAGAAAAGAGGGGTATTAACGTTTTGACAGAACCTGGCTGCAATCCTATTAGCTCAAAGAAATTGACAAAGTGGCAACGAGTTAAACTGTCAAACCAGACCATTCTGAAAACTGTAAGCATCTGTCTGAAAGGTAACTGACTCAGTGTCAGCTGCAGGTGGAGCTAGTGGAGTCGACAGGTGGGAGATTTAACTGGAGTTTGTTCTTTCTGCTTGTTGTACAGAGATAAACAGCCATCTTTTTCATGGGAAGAGACATGAAATGTTTAGCACTAGTGCTTCTAACAAAAAAAAGTAATTTAGTCACATGTGCAACCAATATTTTCTGAGCCTTCCATTAAGATGTTAATTATGACTCCAAGTTCATTTTTTAGACGTTTCTGTTTTCAAATTTTCAATTTTTTGCAATGCAAAAATTCCATGATGGTCAGCATCTTCGTACTTCTCTAACATACATCCAATAAATTACAGAGTTGTATCACATCTCGGCGGATAAAGTCTCAAAAACAGCACAGACTTTTCGAACCAGTGTAGACAACATGCTACATCCAATTAAAATCACAACACTGGAAGAACTCCACGAGACAGAAACCTTTGTGGACAGCATGCTCTGTGGTGATGCTGACGAGAAAATGTTAAGCATGTCAATGAGATGTGATGGCCTACAAAGCAGGAACACACACACATATAAAAAAAACATTATTTAGATGCAACAAGCAGAGTGATAAACAGCTATTTCATCAGATGCAGTGGCGAGAAAATGCAAGAGAAAATGGAAGCAATCTACTGGAATAATAATGGGGCAAAACAGTGAATCAAACCATCAATATTCACATCTAAAAGCACTTTTGCATCATCGTTAGTGCCTCGACAGAAGGCTTATAAAAGACTTACGGCGTGTTTAAAGTCGACCGGCTTTACATTAGCTAATTTCTTTAATATCCTTGACAATCAGCACCTTTTCTCATTGCCAAGATAAAGACAGTAAATACTTATGAGCAAGAGTTTTATGCAAAGCTGACCGTTCATCATTAAGTGCGGCGTTTTGGCCGCGTATTATCCGAGCGTCGCCAAAGAGCGGTTGCCCAATTAAAACGAGCGACTCGACAGCGTGGAACGTTGCCATTTCGTCGGCGTGAGCGGTAAGCGAGCTGACGAGCAGCCGCCGTCGTATTGGTGACGGGTGCTTATCTGAGGCAGAAAAAGGACAAGGAGAGGACACCTACCGCATTCACATCACGGAGGAAACACCAAGAACAATGTGCTGTTGGCACCGAGGAGAGGTGTCAGGGTTTTTATTTTTCTTTTCTCCTCCAGCCCATTGTTGTTCCACAGACAATAATCCTCCTTCTGTTCTGACTCAAACTGTAATGTCAGCGGGTGGAAAAGAAAACAGCGACTAGAGCAAATAATTTAGACACGTTAACAGAACCTTGACTGTGTTCTTGTTTTTTTAATCTAAAACATCTGATTAAGCTTTCTGTCATTGTCCTGAACCATTTATATATGCTGAGCCTTGGAACATTTCTATTGTTTCAGGACAAAATGAGCTGCAGCCACCCTTACGCCACATTCCATCACACATGACCTGACACGTTAATAACAAGGATCCGGAACAGTCCGGCCCTGTGTTCCAGCTGGAAACACTCAAACGTAACGCACAAGTTTCTTTACACATATTACTACTGTAAAATCCCCTCACTTGTCTTTTAGCATCAAAAAAAAAGCAATTGAAAATTGAAAAGCCGAGGAACTAATTCATAGTGCTTAACTTGATTTTGCAACAACAACAAAAAATAAATATATATATATATATATATATATATATATATATATATATATATATATATATATATATATATGTATATAAAAACCTTTTCTGACATAAAGCGGTGCTAACTACACACACTGATAGCTATTATTTGCTTTTAGGTTTTATAAATATTGCAATTTCCCTGCATCTTTCCGCTTTTATGACCCAGAATGCTTTGAAAACACGGCATCAAGGAAAAATGTTTAATATGTATTCAAATAAGCCAAAACATTCATTATGTAGATAATATACAAAGCGTGAATAAAAACTCCATTTACATTTTTCAGTTATTAAACAGGCGTACTTATCTAATATGACTTGCAGCAAAAGCTTTCAAAGGATCGGGAGACCCAAATACTACAAGTGAAGTTGATTAAAGTTTTTTTTAAAATTGCTTTTAATAAATATATTACCACTTAACTTTGATAGCAGCATAAACAAAAGCAAAACTATCCTCAGATAAGCTCTGATTGAACTCTGAAATGTAACTAAGCTGGTAAACTCCCACAAGTCCACATGGTTATTTTTTTTTTAACATGGTTCTTTTATCCTCTTTCACTCAGTGAACAGAACAACAGTAATCCTCATCTTCTTAAATGGCTATGGGACAATCCTTTTTTTTCCCCGCCTACATCTCCAGTGGGTTACCATTGGTTTCTTTCGCTAACCTTTGAATTCCAAGCAGAAAAGGAAGCGACTTGAATGAAGACGTGTCACATTTACTATATGTCAGATTTGCATTCAGGTAGTCTTCCAATAAATATGCAACAGATTAGTTGTTTTGTTTATTGCATTAGTTATTAATAAAGCAAGCTGTGTCTACACAGGTTTTAGGTACAGTTAAGCCCAAAATGATTCATGCCTCTGGCAGATTAAGTTCTAAATCATTGGCATTCAACCAAGATGTTTTGTTTCTGGTAAGAAAAGGATATAGAGGATTCTGTTGAAATTGTATTTAAGCAATGCAACGTGTTACCTTTATAATCGCATTTGATCAAAATACAGCACGCCGAGTTACTTCGAATCTCTGCAAATGTTCAATTAAAATATCTTCTTTAGAAATACCGAAATCAAATCCTTATAATTGCTGAGTTTCATCAAAATGTTGAAAACTTCTTGGAAACTTTGAAAGATAATACTTTAAATCTAAATATGCCAACGCAAAAGAATAATTATGGTCTACAGGCGCATCTCAATGAACTGGAATATTATCATAGTTATTTTATTTTAGTACTTCGGAAAGTGAAACTTATACATTATGTAGATTAATTCCAGAAAGTGATATACTGCCAAAGTTTATTAATCTTTTCATTTGATTCATAAAAAGCACTTTAAAACATTGAAATAAGGTGATTAAAGTGCATAACAATAAAACCATGAAGCCTAGCCTTAATTACCGAATATGATTTGCTTCACAGCCCCCTAACCATGCGATTATCCCTGTTGCTTGTGCAACTTTTTTCCAAATTCAAATAAGTTTCTACTCAAAACTTTCCATTAACACGCTCAGGAGACCGAACACTGAACAGCTGGCTTGTTTAGTGGCTTGAATTCCCTGGAAATGTCCAGACAACTGCCATGTCAGCAGTCTTCACCACATATTTCTGTGATAAAACTCAATTTTATTAGTAGTTGAGACCTAATTATTTAAAATTAAGAGAAGAAAACACTTAAAACGCTTAGTTCTAAGCATTGTCAATACACAAAATGAAGGAATTTTTTAATATTTTTTGTGATTTATGCAGATGTACCCGTATGCTGTTGTACTCAAACCTGAAAAGAGTACATTGTCAAAGACATTAAAAACAGCTTTGAGGCGACATTATTGCTTAACATTGTGATTTACTGTATAGTTTTTTTTTACACAAAGGTATCGTACTGCGAGAATATCAAACTGGCACATTCCTACTTTTACACAGAGTAGTTGCTAAGTGTTCACCAAACAAGAAAAAAGTGCAACATCTACAGTATAACAGATTGGACTCAGTTAGGTTTTTGTGAAATCATGTTGGAACACAAAAAAAGTATAAAACTGCTCACTAACCAACATGTCCACGAAAAATATATTCTCCAACAAGCTAGATCAGGATGCTAATGATGTTCAACTCTTCAACCGGACAGCATCTGACCAGTTAGAGAGAGAGAGAGAGAGCGCCAAAGAACTAAAGACACTTTCAGATTAACTGCTAATTAATTCAGGTTATTAATCAGCATCACACATCTGAAAACACAGCCAAGGATCTTTGCTGGTTCTCTGACCAAAACGAAAAATCTCACCTCGATTATGGTAATGAAAACATGCTTCCTGTCACTTCATCATGCTCGCCCCAAATGGCATTTGGAACATTTGTCGCACTGATCCCAGATGAAATGCAGCTGTTGTATGGTCATTACAGACAGACACATCGGACGGACAAACTGAACAGGACAGCGAAACAATTAGCAGCTGCTTCCTCATACAGCCAAAAGCCCACCACAGGAATAGGTTGTTTTATCAGACCTATAAAGAGGCGATTCAATAAGGCTGCTAATCATTTATTTTTTTAAAAGACAGCTGTGAGAAGAGATGCCACAAGATACCCAAGCATACTGTACTCTACAGCACAAATCACACTGCCACCACCACGCAGCTGGCTGTCAGCTGATGTGTCATGTGAAAGCCCGACGCGGGCGGATGCAAAATACAAAACAGACAGGGCGACGTTCGTCGTACACTTAAAAAGTAAACTGTCTGCAGAGCTCTGCGACTGCACGGCTTGCCGAAACGATCGCTTTTGTGACACGAGCTCTGAATTATTCGCAGCCCGTAATGAGTCTCTCCTCGTCCGTTATCGCTGTGAGACGATGGGAAGCTAAGCCAAACTAGCAGCGACAGCTGAGGACGTGGACATGCACCAGCTGGGAGACGCGTTCTCCACACATGCTCCTCCTGGGAGCCTGACTGTGGGGAAAACAGGACCGAGGTATGAGCCGTTACTCAGCGGCGCGTCCATGTGCGCGGGGTGTGTAGGTGCGTCGTGGTGTGCGTCATATGGTGGAAGTGTGTTTTGCACTTTCCGAGCGAGGCTCCGATCAAAGTATGTATTTTTAAATATCCAACAGGCTTGACAGGTGGCTGCATTTGTGTGGACGGTATAATGCAAAGCTGCCGGTTTTTGAAAGTGACCAGATTTCATGATTAAAAACCAATATTTTTTTAAAGTACGTTTGCAGGTGGTAAAGGGCTGATATTTTAAAAGACAGACTTTAATCGGAGCGTCTTTAAATCAGAATTTTCAAGCGATACCGACATCTGTGTTAAGACAATCTACATTGTTATGAAAAACGACACAGAACAAGCTCGGCTTGAGACCAGGCAACCTCATGCTGTGATGGAAAGTTTGAAAATGATCAAGCAAAAAGAAAGCAACACAGAAATGATGTCTTCCCTTCTTTTTCTATTTTTTTAAAAATATATTATTCGACAAATTTTCATTCGATCTTGTGAAACGAGCTCTCTGTGCTTTCTATCACAAGATCAGTGAAGTTTTCAGGCCACATTTAGGAAAACATGCAGCAGTCAAATCAATTTCATGAACCCTGATGAGATCATTCCCTTTGGGGAGGTTTTTGAGGTGGAGGGGGGAAATTTTCAAGAAGCAACTGAGTTTTTTTGAAATAAAGAAGGTCGATTGGGTTTCAGTAGAGTTTTTGTTGTCGCTCAAGACATATTTTTACACACTACTCCGGGACATTTCTGTGCTACGCGGATTTCATACCTGATAGATCCTGTTTAGATGTGCCTGTAGGGAGAAAATGTAGCGTATGTAATGGACCGGCTCCAAAATTACTCTATGAACTGAAGCATATCTCTAGAGCATATAACCCCCTTTTTTCCTTTTATTTATTTCTTTATTTCTCGACTGCAGTGAGTCACCAAACACCTTGAAAGAAGTAAGCCATGTGGACAATAGATGTATGAGAATACCCCACGGGGGTATTCGCTGCTTTTGATGGTTTAGCCATGTAATAATGTGGAAAATATTACAGATGAAAACATTCAGGAGATTCAGGATGTGATGAAAGATTAAGAAGCTGGCTCTCATAAACGAGTCTGAAAGATGGCGGGAGAATGTCCGGCGACACCGTAGCGCCATAATTGAAAAGTATTTCAATCACTGACATGAGCACAAAATGGCAATAGTGATTGAAAGTACAAAACACACATATGCTGAGTCAAGTGCTCATTGTAGCAAATAAGAAACTCATTTCAATCACGTTAATTGGCATGCTTACTTTGGGGAGTGGTATAATTGAATTTAGCAGATTGTTTTCCCTCCAACTGGGGGGACATTTGTCTCAAATGTAAAGAGTCTTGCAAAAGTATTCATACTCTTGTTGAATTACAAAGCAGTGCACAGTTATGACGCTATTGGGAAAATAACACTGTTGTTGAAAGTGTGTTTGTAATCAATTCACCTGAGTCATTACCTCCTGGAACTTCATTTTGCAGCAACTCTTATGGAGAATGTCTTGAACAGCTTTCCATATCAAGACTATAACTTTTTATGGATCTTTGTAAATAGTCTCAAGTTTAATTAGATGGCATGCAGAGTATTGTAACAACACAATGTTTTTATCTAATCTTTTCCATTGCAGCTGTATGGTTAGGGTTCGGGCTTTTCCTATTGCATGATGAACAACCTCTGCCCAATCTTCAAGTCTTTTTGAGCCTCTTACAGGTTTTATTCTATTTAATAGCTCCACCTATCTCACCATCAACTCTGACTAACCTTTCTGACCCTGCTAAAGTAAAGCTTCCCTATCACATTATGCCGGCTTGTGGCCAACTCCAAATAGGACTTTTTCACAACTTCCTTTCAGCAATGACTTACTTCTCGCCTCTGTTGCACAGATTTGGCCAGATTTGCAAAGTGCTTGTCAACAGATTCTCCCACCTTAGCTGGTGATTTGTACAGAGTTATTTACAAGCTCTTCACAGCTTCTCCAATTAAAATCCTCCTTCCCCTGCCAGTAAGTATAGGTGGATGGCCATGTCTCGGTAGGTTTGAGCCAAACTCTTCCCATAATCATAGAAAACTGAACAGAGCTTTGTGCAATCTTCAAAGCTAAGGCTATTAATTTATGAAATAACCCTGCTGTAAATTTCTCCACAACTTCCTCCATGACCTGTCTGCAGTGCTGCTTGGTCTTCATGATGCTTCTAGTTCTCCAACAAACCTCTAAGATCACCATGTAACGTGCAATTATTTAGAAAGACAGATAAATACGAGAGCAACAGATTCTTATTTGTAAAATTCCAAAATACTGTTTCTGCATCACAATTATGCACCGCTTTGTGTTGGTCCAAGTGTGAAATATAAACATTAAAGTTTGTGATGCAAAAAAATGTTCAAGAGGTATGAATACTTTTTTGCCAGGTATTATAAAGGCACTGATTTTCACCAAACAATGCACTGGGCCATTCAAAACTAGCTACTGATTTAAGATTTAAAAAGCCAGTGAACAAGATTTAAACCCTGTGAAAGAACCCTGTAATGAATTTCAAAGTCCCCCATCTGCACCAAATCAATACATCATTTGAAAGTAGGTTAAAGGTACTCAATTCTTCTTCTGAAAACACCTGTTGCCCACAGGTTTGTGTTTCTCCCTGGTGGTTACCGCTCAATGTTCCAATTCTACATAATCCATCAAAAATAAAGTATGCTAAAGAAGGTAAATATGCATTTTTTCATAATTCTGTTCACACTTGAAAGCACATAGGATGCACAAAGCTAAAACATTCAAAACAGACTAGACTAGATAGACTAAATGTTTTATTTCCCCATGTTTAATTGTTGGCTCACTTATTAAAATTATGGTGGATTCAAGTTAAATCAAATCTGACTTTACCTGGTCTCCTTCGGTGAAGACTTGCTCACCGTAGCTCCAGCTGATGGTTGGAGTCGGATCTCCAGATGCTTCACAAGTCACAGTTACCTGCTCTTCCGTCTCTGAAGCGGTCCGGTTCACTATGTATGTGATCTTCGGTTTAACTGCAGATAAATAAACCTTACGGTTAACACCCGCAGATTTTAGCTGGGTGATTTGCAGCATAAATAAACAGAGCAATGTAATACACTTGATAGTAGGGAGCAGGAATTAAAAAGTAGCTGAAAAATGTAAAGATTTTTTTAAAAATTGAAACAAAAATAAGTTGGATATTGTCCATGTGCAGCAGTGGAATAAATGTCTGAATTTAAATGTACAGTCCCCCTGAAAATACAGCACAAAACCAAACTACTGCATTTAATAGTGGAAATGGGATTATCCTTCCAAGTAAAACATTTAATCTTTTGCTTAAGAGAACAGACAAAAAAAAAAGAGAATGAATCATGGTTAAATAATGTAAACCAAGAGCTACTTCAGTTCTAATTGTATTTATTCAGGGATTGTAGGAGCTCAAACTGTTTTATTTCCAATTTTAAATGCAGTCTTATTAAAATAATACCAAGTCTTTCTTTGTCTGCATTTGCTATTGGTTTGGAATTCTGAATACATCTAAGTATAATGTCTGGCTCCAGCTATTCTATATACTACCTTACTTCTAAACACATCAATAAAACTCACAGTGAATCCAGGCCTCTAGTAAACTTATTCATGATGGCCAAAAAACAAACAAACAGAAAAACAGAGATCCTCAGAGAAAGTTTTCCATTTTCTGTTACGGTAAATGTTTTTAGAATATACTTCTTTAAATGTTTAAAACATAGTAATTGTGTTTTCAGAAACGGTATAGTTTTTCACTTTGTCACATTGCAACCACAAACTTCATTGTCTTTCAGTGGGATTTTATGATTGGTCAACACAAAGTGGTGTAGGATTGTAAAGGGAACTAAAATTGATAAATGCTTGAAGTTTTAAGAAATGAAAAAACTGAAAAGTATTATGTGCATTTGCTGTAATAACAGCTTTAGCTACAAGTACAGTAGCAAGTCTTTAGAGTTGTCTCTTCAACAGTTTTATACTTCTCTTAAAGAGACAACTCTTCAACAGAAGATTGACCTCTAGATTCGCTAGAGGTCAATCTAGTCTGACCTCAGTCAGTCAGTCAATCTAGCCTGACCTCAGTCAGACTAGATTGACTGCATTTGTGGAAAAATCATTTTAAAGTCTAGCAACAGACAAGAACGGTCATGCTTTGTTCTAAACTTTTCCATTATTGCTCTTGTTACAACAAGATCAATAATGTTGCAATGTTTATAAGTCACCTAAAGACTTACAAAGTATAAAGGCAGCTGATTCCACTGGATTTTATTAAAGAGTAGCAAAGTAAAAAGGGGCTGAATACAAATACAATTTGACAACATTGTATCATGTTCCCTATAGTTCCCTACTGTACACTGCTTTGTATCGGTCATTTATGAAGTTTCATAAATTGAAGTTTTTAGTTGTAACTTGACATAAAGTTGAAAAGCTAGAAAGGTCAAGAACGTACAGTAATGCTTGCTTACATTTGAGACTTATTATAAGGTCTGTATTGCATAACGGCTCCACATTGTATGAAGGATTATTATCAAATCAAACAGTGTAAAAGTTTTCATTGAATAATAAAGGACTCCTGTTGAGTTAAAAGTAAACCAAGGACTCTGTAAATCCATATTTGTGATTTGTACTTAAAAACAACACGGATGCTCACAAAGGAGCGTTTGATTGCAGCTTTGCACACACTGATGTAAAGCAACCACAGCTTTCAAAGACAGCGAGAGAGAGAGAGAGAGAAAAATCTTTGAAATAATGAGGCAAACAGTGATCTGACTGATGTCTTGAATCATTTTGAGATAATTGTTTGCTCTGAAGAAATTACAGACGCCAAGTCTTCTGTTTAGGGAAAATAAATTGCAGCAGCCAGCCCACTCTAAATTTTAACTGACGAGAATTGAAAATCCAGTTGTGACAGGACAAAATAGAGACAGGAACAAGCTAATGGGCGTAAATAAACAAAAGCCGAACGCATTCCAAGACTCAGACCGAGCGCATTCGACTTGCTCTCTAATTCCTCCGGTTTTATCCCTACGACAACCCACACAAAAACAACACCTTATTCTTTTCCGACTTAAAACAGACACAAACTGTACTATTGTTCTTCCTCCCCACACGTACACACTCATATGTGGGTTATATATGTATATAATTTAAAATTCCCACTCACTTGGAACCTTTCATCCTGTCACTAGTCCACGTACTTTCTAGAAAACAATCTGTCTTACCAAACACTCTCAGGCTGAGTTCCTTCTCGCTCTCCCCAGCCTTGTTCTTGGCGACGCACGTGTACTCTCCTTCGTCCAGCTTGGTTACATCCATTATAGTCATTTCGGAGCCATCTTCATTAAAGCCGTACTTCTCCTCGTCTCTGAGTTCTACTCCGTTCCTGTTGATAACGCACAAAGTGTTAAAACACTGACGCCAGTCAATCCCAACACCACTCTTCCGACCTCTTTGCGGTGCTCTGTCGAAAGCGTGTAGTAGTTCTTAAACCCACCTGGGAACAAAGTGAGAAAGGTCAGGAGATAAAGTACAAAAGCGACGATGAAGAGAGAAGATGTGAAAGCTGAACATCTGACACAGAATGTGTTCTTTTTGTACAGCAGCACATTTTTCTTCTGCAAGTCGTTTGACACCTTTGATCCCAATTTATTGTCGGTTCTTCACTGGGTCCAAGTCATATTTCAGCTTTGCTGTATTTACTAATGAGAATTGTTGGTAAATTAGTAGCTAAAGGAAGTCAACATGGAGCTTCCATCCTGAGTGGACGCTGATGCTTTAATAAGATGGTAAATTTAAAAAGAAAAAAAAAATGGATAATTTAAAAATTTTTAGCAGCCTGTTGTCTATGTGGTTTTTAAAGACTGTCAGCACCCAGGTGGTGACAGGTGGGGTTCAGAATGGTGAGCCCGTCCTTCTCAGCAGGAGTAAGAAAGCTGGTCTGGGTCACTGAACCCATTTTCTGGGGAATCGGACTGACTGAAGTACGAGTCTTTCATCACTTTCTGGGTTGTTGTCTGACTGTGATACTAGCCTACTTTTTAACACCCTGCAAATTTTTCTGCAAAGACTAAAGGGGAGCATTATGAGGACATTATACATTATTCTAGCTAGACGGGTGAGAGGTGTTTACATCTACCAGTGGAGCATGTGGAATAGCTAGGGTGTGGCGTGAGAAAAAAATAAATTGAGAAAATATCCCAGTATCACAGTATTTAAACCAAAAGGGAAAACAGAAACGTAAGCCATGATCTAATTGCTTTTATTTAAAACTGAAAATTAAAAATCACTGCTGCAGCTGCTAAGATAATACAAAACACTGATGATGGTGGAACCTCGGTTGATACAGTCTTCTAAATTAGTAGATAGTGCCTCTCTGTAGTCGACTGCTCAATGAAAATGTTTAAAAAAAAAACAACATACCAACTTTAGTTTTAAAACAGTTTAAGACTGATGAGTGAAGTTTCACACCTTTGCTGTCTGTGATTTTTTTTTTTTTAACAGGAAACATTTCCAAACAGCTAAATTAGTCTTTGCTGTAAACAACTGGAAAGTGTTATAGCTTTTATCAGCCAGCTGACTTGCAGTGTAGTGAAAATGTCAAGCACCCTAACCTTTTTGTGGATTTTTATTATCTCTATTGTTATCATTTTGAGTGCATACATGAATTTCATCTGGATTTGAAAAGAAAAAGTGATCCAGTTTTCCAAATCACGTTTTAGCATATAGCATAGGGAACTAAAAGCCTTCACAATGACACTTTAACACAGGGAACATGAAAAAAGTAAATTGCCAACTGTATAAATATGAGCTAGTGAAAAGTATCCTCTCTGAAAGCGTTCTATCAGATTTTCTTATGTGTGGCTTTGATGCTTTTCTGCTAGAACAGCGTTAAAATAACATTCACCAATCAGAGCAGCAGCTAAAAAGCAAAAAAAGCATGAACTGGAACATGAACTAAAGTGATGAAAAGAGAAGCAAACTCTAGTAAGTGGTAGGCTGGATCTATTGGTTGTTAAGCTCCACAAGCACTCTCGGCAAACAATCACAAACTCAAATGATTAATGTTGACATTTCAGCCCACCTAAAGCTCACGCACAAATTCTCTGAAAATATTAAACAATACGTTCTGTTCCTTCATCATTTTACAACTTGCTCTCAAAGCACATTTTCCATCTACAGTATGTTTAAAAAGAAGCTACAAATCTGAACTACGACGAAAGGTAAAATGCACCCAATAGTTTTAAAACCACAGTCTTGTTAGTAGAGGCTCTTTACTAACAAATTACATTTTCCAAGTGAAAAAGGGAATCAAACTTTATGTCGAGTTTGTTCAGGAAGTAACATCCTTGTCTAACAGATGGCAGGTTTCCTCTGGAGCGCACACACTTCAACAGCTGGGAGTGAAGTATACTTTGAGAGAAATAGCTTGGACATAATTGAGGCATGTAGCCAAAAATGATATGCAGATCTATTTAATTTGTGTTATCTGAGCAGCTTAAAGAATTGTGCTGCTTGGATCCTGTTAGGCTGTGATACTCCTCTGTACAATGCTTCATTACATGAACACACATTGCACTGTAATGTTGCGCAAAGTAAAATCAATTCAAGTCTTTCCTTGATTTGCCAGATTGCACTAAGGCAGTTCTTTCTGAGTTGTTTTTCATCCTTTGAATGTGTCTCTTGCAGGATTGCAAGATTGTGGGAATTTAGTCACAGCGGGTACATGACCCCTCTTTTTTTTCCTTTTATCGAGGTGATGGCATGTCGTACTGGTTTTCTATTTTGCTATGTTGCTTTTGGCAAAAAACTAGCTGCATCTAAGGGGTGGACGAGGTAAAGCTGAGATGTGCTAACACGTGTCAGTCCACCTCCACATGGTTAAAATACCAACCAGTAATTTTACTGCACTATTTAAGCTTACATTAAAAAAAAAAAAAAACAGAATATAGAATGCATTTACAGTCAGCTTCTGAGACGTGGGTGTTGCTTAGTAGCATGGATGTCTTTTTTTAGTGGTTTTGACTTTTTATTTGTTGTCAGTACCAGACATCTGGTGATGTAGGCAGATTCAATCAATAACCGCTATCTAATAACCATCATCCTGTATGTGTATTCATAATAATTAGCTTCAGCTGGGACTAATTTCCTTCCGTGTTTCAGCCCAATAAAGAAGTGCGCGTCTGACTGCTGCATATTTTCATATTTTACCATCAAGCATTAATGTAAAGGGAGTTTTTAGAGCAAATGCTGTGACAAAACTGACTCCAGACAGATTCGGTTTGAGTGACATTAAAATAATACGATTTTTCCAGCTAAATTACTGTCCTGTTCTGCAAACATTAACAAATGAAACAAAATGATGAGTGGAAGAGTTAAATGTACACATTCTCTGTCTAATATAAAGTATGCTAATTTGGTGACAGCTGCAGTGAGAACAGGGAGAGCCGATGCCAGGTCACGTCAGAGTAACAGTGCAGGTCAGAACTGGAGCAGACATTAAAGTATCATCTGTTCATCAGTGAAAGGTGCCTAATAATAATTTTATCACTCCACATAACCTGAATGCTGGCAGAGTTTTTGGGTTTTGAAACAAAGTTTTGACTTTTCCACAAGGGATCATTCCCATGTACAAACAGACTCTGTTAACCGCAGAGCAAGTGGAAGTCTGTGGTGTAGTACCAAACCAGTTTGTTGGGTCTAGTATAGCCTGTTCTAAGTTTCGCATCATCCAGAGGGTCTGGACCACCGGCTATTGGAACAGCTGGAGACGTGGACACAGTTGAAGTTTTAAATGATTGGATAAGATTTTACCTGAGCACTAATATTTGGTCATGATTTATGTAATGCAAATGCTTGATCACGAAGGAAGCTACGCTATGAAGCTTTAACTACTCAAGATTTTAGGCATGACCAACATGAACTGAATGTCATTCACTTTAACCAACTACAATAGGCAGACTACAATTCAAAAACAGAGCAAAAACTCCACGTCACAACTCCTCCTTCTGTTTGCCTACTGGCCAGGATGAAATGCATCCTTAGAAATCGAGCTCATTGGGACAAATCCAACACGAAGCACTGAAAGGAGAAGAGAATCGAGCAGAATTGCGTAGGAAGGTAATGGCAAGGCTAGATCTCCAAGCTAATGCTCTCAGAAAACTATTCTCCTGATAAAATGACAGCATAAACCTTCACTTTGTGAAATCAACATTTGCTCCACTGTGACCAGATCAATCTGGGTTGAACAATGTTAAACACTGACGTTGTTGTTTGGTGTCATTCTTCTGCAATTTTCAGCTGCTTTGTGCTCTTTTTGACCCTTACATATTTCTCATTTTCCAACATGGAAATGAATATAACTTTAATGAGCAACAATTGGGAATACAACTGAAATTAAAATGTGTAAAGGTTGCTATATCCTCTTTATGAATTTTGGCATTTCTTCAAATTAAGTTGTAATTTCCCAAATGACAAACATGTCAGAGTTGATAGTTGATTAGAAATCTTTGATTTACTTTGCTTAAGTGCAAATGTTTTGGTGTGCAAAGTACTGGCCAAAACACCCCTAGCACTTTGTTTGGATTCCCCCCAGAGCTGAAAACATCTCATTCAATTAGCAGCTCAGATTTTCAAGGGAATAGCACACCACTCTGGAGTGCTCACAATGAAGGAAAGGCTCTCAAATCTTTATCTGAATTAAACTTTTTCCATGCAACATGAACAGCTTATGAAACCAAATAGGCCAGTTTTCTATGTAATCCATGGTGCATACATTCAGCTTTATTCGAAAGTCGGTTTAATTTCTATCTTGTCATAATAGAGAACACATCCTTTGTCCCAAACACTAGCAATCTAAAAGAAGTGTTGTTTTCTAACCTTCTATTTGTCAGTGTCTGAAAGCTTGCTTTGTCTTTCAGTGAAGTGTTTAATAAGACATCACCCCTCTCTAACAGAGCTAGGATAAACTGAATCTATCAATAAAACCCAGAAAGCCAAGTCTAACAGTGTTTCTTGGGCTGTTTAAACTTTGTGACCCCGGATCTAAATTGTCTGTAATTATCTGCTGTCTTGGAAATAAGATGAATGGAAACAGTTTAACAAAGCAGGAGCCTGTCAATGGCTGTATTCATATACACAGATAATGTGGCTATTGTTGACAAGCAGCTCCTCAGGTTTCAGTTTACCTTTGTTACCCTGTGATTAAGTTTCCTTCTGCAATGAATAAATCAGTCTGCAGAACATCACTAATAAGCTGAAGTGTCTTGCACACAGAAACAATATTTTTATGCCTAGGTTCAGTCAGGCTTTAACTCAAATGTGGAATTTTTAGTGCTACATGTCATTCAATTTATGCTATGTATGGAATATTGGGCTCTAGTAATGATTAATACTGCATTTATTGAGCAGTTCTGCTATATGAATAACATCCCAGATAACGAGAATGTTTTCACTGAATCTTAAGCTGAATTAGCATCTTAAATGCAGAAGGTGATGCTAATCTCACACAAACCACTTGATGAACTTGTGGGAAAATCTTAAGATGTAAACTTTATATATAGATAACTATATGTATTGATATCAACTTATACCGTTTTTGAACACGTACAATTCACACAGCTCATTATTTTTGATTAGCCCTGCCTCATTAGTTTGTTGCTGCCGGCTTTTACTTCACTGTTATGCATCAGCAGCCCGGTACCGTTTTAAATGACTGGCATAACGAAGTAGCAACCTAGATCCAAACCACACACTGGGAATGATGTGTTGTGCTCTTTGAATAAATCATTATTCCTTTTTCTGTCAACTTTACGATAAATATTCAACAAACGTCTAACTGAGCTGCGTTGACATTTTGGACAGACTTTGATTATATTATGTTTTAATTGTTTTGGCTCATTGGAAAATGTCTTAAACTATGGCATGAATTGCCTTTAAACATAAAATACATATTAATGCTGCTGACAAAAAGTAATCACAGCTTTGTCACCAGGTGAAATCAACGATTCAAAGCAGGCCGGCGTACAAATTTACTTTTGTTTTGGACTAATTTGCAAAGTAATACGCTGTAAATGTAATAGATGGCAAATTTTTCTCAACATGAGAACAGAACCATGACATTACAGAAACCTTTTGCTAAAGCTAACGCTAGGCGTCTGTGTCTGCCTGTGCAATGAGAAGCATTTGCTGATGTTTTCCGATTCATGAATTCCAGTCTAGACCACAAATATTCAGATCCTTTAAGAATCAGGTCTAAAGTGATTTTTTCATTTTAACATGTCTTCTGAATGGAAGTAATATTAATGTTTTGGAACTCCAATTTCAATCTGAAAGAATCTCTGGAGGAGGCTAAAGATTAAGGTGAAGAAGCCCAAACAAAGATTTGGTGCTTGTCACCAAATATTAAAAAATCAAAATAGCAAAATAAATATGCAATACAAAAACTGGACAACAAATTAGAATAAGGCTGATGTAGTGCCGGGAATGTATTTCCATTGACTGAGAAGGCTATGACTCACATTTAGACTTAGACTTATTTTATTTGATAAACAATTTTTTTAAAAATGTAAAGATATTTTTTTTCTTTTACATAACTTTATTTTCCTTGAAAATAGGTCTGTCTCTGTTCAAAAAGTGCAAAAGATACATTATTCCTATATGCATGCTTATGTTAATTAAGCATTTTCGTGCCTCATAAAATTACTTTTCACAACAGCAATAACTGAATTGTGTAAAAATCTGGCAAATGTCTCTACGAGTCAGAGAGGTTTACCTTATCCAGGTCACCATGGGTTCAGGGTAGCCATCAACAGCACAAGTCAGAATGGCAGGTTGTGCAACCTCTGCTGTGGCATTGACTTCTGACTGCCATATTCTGATGGTTGGGAGCACTAATATAGACAAAGAGAAATGGTTAAACAAGGAAAAAAATAAAACATGGAGATAGGGACATTTACAAGTTATCAATAGACATAGAGAGAGATTAAAATATAACACATTACTATTAATTAGCACCCTCAGTGAAGATGTTTAAAAAGCACTGAAATAAAAATATTTTATTGCAGCAGTATAATCTCACATAGAATAAATTTTTTAAAACTTCAAACTTTATTTGGAGTACATACATTAATGATAACCGTCATTTTTATGCTGGTGCCACAGATTCCTTTTAGGAATCGTTAGCAGCATTGAAAAGAAGCCTTTTTCAATTACCATATTTTCTGGACTATAAGTCACAGTTTGGCTAGTCCCAGTGGCACAACTGCACATTATTCAGGTGGATGCGAAAACATAAATCGGCCCTAGGAAACTAGTTGAGAAGCCATCGAAATACCTAAATAAAAATGTGGTGGACTCTACAAGAAAACAGGAAATATAATTTGGTTTTTATGAACAATGACACTAAAACACCAGGCCAAATCAATACAGAAACGGTTCACTCAACACAAAATCAGCATTCTTTCAGGGCTACCTCACAGTCCCCGTACTTTAGAAAACCATAAGGTTGAGCTGAAATATGATAGGAAAAGAGAAACCCAACACTCTGGATTTGTCTGCAGCTTTCACTGCTATGCTACTGCAGTGCAAGATTAATACAGCCTTAAAGCTTTTGACACATCTTCACCAGACTTGCCAATAAGAGTGGAATGTAACGTATGAACCCATTAAGAGTGTGCAGCTCTAAACATTTGACTGTTGTACATGTAAAAAAAAAAAAAAAACTATAGCAGAATCCGAGACCGAAACAGTCACTGTGACACATTCAGAGTACTAATTTTAGTTGTGTTCTGTGTCTCAGAAATTGCAGGAAACAGGCTTCATTAGCATAGAACATCTTTGATACTTTGATAAGCGGTTGCTCTGGGCAACTCTCTCTACAATGACACCTAACGTGGTCCCCCCTCTTCTGTATCTACTGCTTTCTTTGTGCGTCATGGTACACCTGCTACACAAAACCATGAACCCGGGAACAAAATGGAAGAGGAAACGATGTGAAGAGGTCGCTAACCATTCACCACGACGCTGATGGGACGCAGATCAATCTCGCCGCGGGCCATGAGGCGAGCCTCACACATGTACATGCCCTCATCGGTCTTCTTTATGCCGCGGATTTGAAGGTGATTGTTGCTTAGCACCTTGAAACGAACTGAAATGAAAAAGAGGATGAAAGAGTTATTTGTTTGTTACTTTGACAAGTTTACAGTCTGGAGCTGTCATTGTACGGCCAGAGCGGGAAAAAATGGGGAAAGTCTTGTCTATATTAAATGGTAAATGGTCTGTACTTCTAAAGCACTTCATCTAGACTAGAACACTCTAAAGCGCTTTTACACTGCAACTAGTCATCCATCCATCCATTCACGCACGCACGCATTCACACGCAACATTAATAATGCAATACATTATTAATACATCTTTATTTGTAAAATATTTAAATAATTCATGTTTTATTTCCTGAAAGCTCTGCCCTGTTGCATAAAACTTAGAGGCTTTCTGACCAAAGTTTTAGGAAGAGTTTTATGCCAAATAATTAAAACAAATAATAATTTTTTAAAAATATCCAAGAAACAGCCAAAACTAAAATGATGGTTCCTTTTTCCTGTAAATATATTTTTCAGATGTTTCAAACACATTTTTGCAGACTGGTTTGGAAAAAAAGAAGTGTTTTACACAAACTACAAAAAACAACAGTCGGTTGTACTCAGTGAATTAATAAAGGACAATAAACTAGTCATTAAAAATAATCTAATAAGTGGAACCCTATAATCTGAGAGAAAACCTACATTGTGGCTAGGCTGAACTGCATATTTAACGCATTTATTCACAACTAATCACAAGCTCACTTTTATCATGAAATAGTTTTAGTCTGGAAGCAGATTTTTATGCATCGGATTCAAAATATTTCTTAAAACTAAAACATTTCCATGTACTATATTGAATTACAGTATAGTACATGACTGAATTACAAATAACTGTGGAACTTCATAAAAGACTTCAACTCAAAACCTGCTGCTCTCTACTCCTCCAAACTCTGGTACCTTTGAAACAGGGCTGCAGCTAACGATTATTTTAGTAAACTATTAATCTACTGATTATTCTGACGATTAATCGATTAATCGGATATTTGAAAAAAGAATGGGCACATTCTACAGATGTTTTATTGCTACACAGTATTAGAAATACATTAAAATACCATGTTTAATTCAATTAATCATTTAGGTACCATTTTCTAACAGACATAGCTTTTAATTTTTAATCATTTGTTGGAAAATTAAAAAAAACCTTCATTTTTTCCCATCCTTTTTATAAAGGTATGTCATAAGAAGGGTTTATTTAGGACATTACATAAGCAGTGATCTTTAAGGTGAAGCGGATATTTATAGACAGTGGTGTAAGCCATGCAGGAGCACATGTTTACTTGTGGATTTAGCTCTATGTACATTGCCTGTGCAGATATTCCTTTTCAAAGGTTTTCCAATCCTCTTGTATTCTGCCCACCTGTAGTGTTGTAACAAAAAGGCAGCTTACAGAGGCTCAAACAGGCTTACAACAATGATTGCTGCTGAAACCTCTGCAAGGTACAGCACAAGCCAGATGTTTTCTCCCCTCACTGCATCCAACTGCTCCACATTTCACTGTTAATAATAATTCAGATTATCCGCAGGTTGTTTAAATCTGCAAGCAATATCTTATCAAATCCAGTCAACTGTAGACTGTAATAAATGAAATGTAGTTTTTTTCTTGTTTTTAATGATTCAAAGTTGCAAACTGTGAAACATTACTACTACCTAAACAGGATAGATATTTCCATTTTGTTAGAAGTTATTAACATGTCCTACATGTCTCCAACAAGCTGGAGGCAAATAAAAATATGCCCAAAGCAAAGTTTTTTTCACTTTGAAATGAAATATGAACCACAAAACTGTAATCCAAACCGCTGTTGCAACCCACACGAGCATGTGTTATTTCCTAGTAAGCAAAACCAACACTAACGTTATTAAACTGCCAGTGTCGAATGAGACGAAGAGTGGATTTTATTTTCAAACCCGAGACCAAATTAATTTTTTTTTCTTTCAAAGCACAGATAAACCCCAGAGAAGAAAGCCATGAGCAGTGGTGCACAAGCAATTTTAACTTTGTGACACCAGCAGATCTGCATAAATATAATTAGGTAGCCTTTCTTTGGGTGCCAGAATGCGCTTTCAGAAATTCTCTGTCTATCTTTTGACAGCTCTATATAGGCTGGGGAGATTTCCCTAATTATACCACACTGCAGAACAGAACAGATGCATTATAAGTCGCATGATAATAAAATTTTATCATACTGCATAGATTCACTTCACAAAACAGTTTATAATAGCGCTAAAGCTTTAGTGTATTAATCCTGACTAATTACATATGTTAAAAACTTCGACGTAAACAATCTACTTTTTACTTCTTTTTTTTTTTTTTTTTTTTACATAAAACGGATCCAGCTGGAACCTTCTTTTTCTTTTCTTTTTTTTGCTCGTTTCTGGTACGCCCGTAAATCTGACACACAAGTATTTTATGTATGTATCCAATAATTATTCTTATTTTTTTATTTTATACATTTATTTGATTGAGTTTTACATTCATGTCTTCATGGAAGAGAATGACTGTGTCTTTCTATGACCTGAGCATGACTCTCGTTGGGGGCCAGTGAGGTAGCCAACGTTTTCGAACAGGGGGTTATGGCCCTCTTCTAACCCCCTTGTGGCGCCACTGGTCATTATCTCCATTAAAAGTTTAAATTGAGTTCATAAGCATCACAAGGATTACAGGACCAGTTCATGATTTAATTATCAAAAGATACCAACAGCTAGTAACAGGGACAAACAGCCTTACCATCTTTCTCCATCTGTATTTTGGCTCCCTTGTATTTCCAAAAGACTGTGGGCGGGGGTGAGCTGGTGACATCACAAACGATGTTTGCGTTGTCTCCTTCAGTAAACTCTTGGCGAGGCGGTGCATTTGTGAAGGTTATTCTTTCTGCAATGAAACACGTAAACCACAATCACACTCAGGGATTTGGTTCATCTAATTCAGTGATTGTTACAGTGAGGTCAGAAGAACTTTATGCATTTTTTTTGAATGAGCAGTTTAGCTTAAGTTTAGCGTGCGAGGACTGAGGCCAACGTAGAGGACTATGGCAAATGATACAAGTTTTACGTGTGTGGGGTCAGTTGGACCCCATTTCTACATACAAGGGTTATGAAATGAAGTGTTGTGCAAGATTAGCAGCATATTTACACTTTCTTATACCAACTTCAGAGGTTTTGTGAGGTGAGAACGTTGCAGTGTTTTTTTTTTTTCTGGATCTAATTTTTGTGAAGAACAAATACGGATCATTTTGTGGCATAGAGTGAGGCAGATAGCTTGGAGGATTAAATGTGAGTGAAAGTCATAAGAATAGTTCCTGATTAATTTTGCTCTTCACATATTCATTCTCTATTTAATCTCTTCCTCAAGCCATTTTGAACCCATAAACAAAACACTTCACACCCTTGTACTTATGAGTTTATTTTTTTGCACACATTTACTTAGTTGGCACATTTAAAAACAACCAAGGCCTAGTCTAGTTAAAACAAGCAAATAAACCAATTTAGTGCAATAAAATAGATTTCAAAGTTAATGAAGGAACAAAACACATGTAGATATCTACTACAATTTGCTACTGTAATGCACATGTGTCAAACTCAAGGCTAAATCCGGCCCACTGTAACTGTTTTTAGACTCTTGAGGGCCACAGAAACAGAACTTCAAAATAAAAATATTTGAGCATAAAACTGTTGTCAAATCAAATCAGCTTTTATTTGTATAGTGCCAAATTACTTCAATGTTAAGTATTGAATTTTTAGAAGTGCTCATCGAATGCAATGCAAATTGTTATATTTTAACAATTTGTTAATTGGTAGTTTTACCAATACGTTCTGCCACAACTGGCCCTTTGATGTCACCCAAAGGGAATTTGACCCCCATGCTCTAATAGAATCAAAAGTAATTGTAAAACAATAAAAGAATATATATATTATCCTTTGAAAACTTTGTATTAGACTCCCACTCGATTATTTTGTGCAGTTGGATTTGATCCACATCTGGAACAGTCAACTCATTATCAACTAAAGTAACCGTTTCCTTTCAATAAAAAAGAAATAGAATACAGAAAATTTATTCCGTTGATATTTTCTGAGTTGATTTTAGGTTGATTTAGGAAATGCCCTCTTGGTAAGCACAAAATGATGCATAATCCACTGAAAACCTCCCCTTGTGGAACACTCCATTTTGTACCAGAAAAAATTGGGGCTTAAAACATTGAAAATCACAAAGGTATGAAGTGCTGAAAGCGTCCCTTTAAAGACTGAATGAAACTAGCCTCTGACCTTTTCAGCACACAACAGGATTTAGGCATAGACCACTACAATATTACATAATTAAAAACCTCATGTATGTCATTTCTAATGCAGAACGACTGTAATGTGGTACTGATGTAATTAGATGTAGTAATATGAAAATGTTCTTATTCAGAAATGTATCACAATAATTAATATAACCAAAGCTTTGTAAAGATGTGTTGAAAATATTCAAAACGCATCAAACTTACAAAATACAAATGCTTGTCAGTGCAAAGAATAAAGAACATGAACAGGTTTTTAGTGGAATCGTGACCCAATCGGTGGGATTCTTGGAGTGCAGCTTCTGAGATCAGTTTGCTGCTTTTATTAGTATTTTGGAGGCGTAACAGTGTAGTCCATCGACAGTCTGCTGCCTCTCCTGCTAACCTTTAGACTGATGACAAACCTTCATGGGACTGCGGTGGTGTGAGGAAGCAGGTGTAAGTTTTATAAAAGCTACTTACCTTTATGTTTTCCTGAATAAAAAACACAACTTTCTAAGTTATCCCAGCATTAACAAAGTCAAAATGAATATTTATGAAGCTGCATTCTTCTTTTGTAAAATATTGGACTGTATACTGCAAATGTGCATTAAAAAAAATAAATAAATAAATAAATATATATATATATATACATATATATACATACATATACATATAGAACTAAAACAGCTAGAGGACAAAAAAAAGTTTTGAGTAAACTGATTTCATCATATGGATATGGACATTTGTTGATGTTTGGCATTCAAGCAAAATAAAACCCATTACTCAGAAGAGCCACACAACAGACAGGATCATTAAACAGCCCTTTAATGGTCTTCCAACACTTTATTGAGCTGATGGAAAAACCCCTTACTTGAAAAAACGACAAGAATAATGTGTTGCCTTTGAGCAGTCAATAAAATACAACAAACCCCATTCCTTTAATTTTTCATCCTGCATGCATGTTTGTATGATTTAACATTTTTAAAGGCTGCCGTGGAGGAGAGGAGAGGAGAGGGGAGGGGGAGGCAAGGGGGGGCCGGCACTTACGGAAGATTTTCACTTTAACGGTTGCCTCCGCTTGCTGGTCTCCGTTGGTGGCGACGCACTTGTACGTCCCGGCGCTATCGGTCTTGGCTTCATAAAATGTGAGGGTGGAAGATGACTCATCGTTGCGGGTTACAGTCAAGTCTGGTCTATTCGGGGCTATCCGCTCCCCGCTCGGGCCATACCAGTCCACGTGTTTGGCAACGCCTACAACTAGGTACACAGAAAGACGAGCAGGAGATGAGAAAAGAGACAGCGGTAGTGGGCTCACTCCAAGTCTAGAGGAATCAGATCCTGTCAGCAGATGACATATTGAAAGCGGGTGAATCGTCTTTTTTACTTCTTATTTTGTTTGTTTCATGTTTTTTATTATGGACCTTTTTTGTGTCTGGAATAAAGATATGATGATGATGATGATGATGATGATGATGTATTTTTTTAATTTTAAAAAGATTTAAAGCTGATTGACATGATTTCATCATGACTGCATCATGTAAAGCGCTTTGCTGAACAACTCATACCCCCTTGAATCTTTTCAAATTGACATTACACCCAAAATCTTTAATGTATTTTATTTGGATTATTTTAGAATACGCCAACATTAAGCCATGCAACACAATACCAAAGCAAAACTCATGGAAAGCATGTCCTGAATTTGTACACAGCCACTCTGACTTCATTGTAAAACAACCTGCCATTCCGATTTAAGCTCTTCTAGTGTATTTCTCTACCTTTGCAGTGGAGACTGAAATGTTTGATAATTCCTATTTGCCAAATAGCTCCAACTCAGGCAGAGAGTATCTCTGAACATATATTTTCAGATTCCCTTTTGGTTTTAGGTCTAGTCTTTGACATATTATTCTGCTCAGAGCTAAACTATTCCAAAGTATCTCTGGCTGTATGCTTAGGATCTGTGCCCTGCTGGAAGGTAATCCTTCATTTTTTTTCTTTGCCTCAAGCAGGTTTACTTCCAGGATTGTCCTTTGAACGCAAACTTTGAACAGATTGCCTGATCTCTTAGCAATACTTTTCTTCCAGCACTCTTTAATGAATGCAGATTTGCGTAGTGCAATAATAAGGCTATCTGTAGTTTGAACTATCATGTTGCATGTTATTTGACTTTTGCGTCATTGACATTAGAGATGCATCATAATTCTGCACCAGAAGAAGCCAGACATGGTAAATGTGGAGGTAAACAGTGGCTGATAATTATGACTGAACATTCTGAAAGAAGTCTGTCAGTGAAGCGCTTCACTTCACAATCCAACGGCACTTCCAAACAGACTTCGCTACAAAAGGTAGAGTCAGTGCTTTGCAAAATTAATTGTACTTCCTTTTATTTAGCAGTGTTTCACTTTTATTAGCTGTGCTTTCTTTTTATTAGCTTCCTTTGTTTTGTTTTCGTCTTGTGACAATACTGTTGGCTCCTGTTACTGAATGATATTAAAATCAATCCATTGACGGTGGCGTCCATTATTCCTTCTGGAAACAATGCAGTGCTGTGTGACATCTATGCTCTTCTTCTGCTCCTCTGGGTGGCTTTGGGGTAAGCTGTTCACACACACGTCTGACTGCGGTCAGTAATTAGTAGTATGAATGACCACGCAAAAAAATTATAATCTGATTGGACCCAAATCTTTGTGGAGTCCAAAGATTTTCCTACCTGATCTGTGGATCTCTGAAGCTCCTACGTCAACATGGCCATCTTGGCCAAGTTGCATTTTTTTCAAACTAGTTTACACAACAATGTGCTCTTATTTAAAGCACAGGCTAGCACAAAGTGTGTCTTCCTCTGGAAATCAATGCAGGTTTCACTATTTCTCGTGTTTCCCATTTGAGTCGTTTCACAAAGTAAGCCTAGAAAACATCAAAGCTCTAACTGCTAACTGTTTTAGGAATTAAAAATGTCAAGTTTTTTCTTCATTTTGACACAATCTCATTTCACCAACAAAAGGACTACTGGCTCGCTCAAATTACTAACTTCACACTTGAAATTCACCAGTCTTTCTCAATCCTGGTCCTCAGGGACCACCGCCCTGCATATTTTAGATGTCTCTGCTCCAGCACACCTGATTCCAATGATAGCATTAACCCCTGCATGCCACCAAGTGCTAGAGAAGCATGTTAATCACCCATTTATTCAGGTCGGCTGTGTGGCAGAAGGGAAACACCTAAAACATGCGGAGCAGTGGTCCCTGAGGACCGGGACTGAGAAACACTGAGATACTCCAGTTATCTGGCCAGAAGCCGGAATCAGACGATTTTAACTTGATGGGTTCTAGTTAAGTTAAAGTGATCAGAACCCATCAAGTTAAATTTTGATCAAAACCCAATCAATACATACAGAATGCAAAACTAAGAACTCTCACTATTTTTCTAACACTGCATCTTCAATCAAAAGAATACTGAAAGACGCATTTTAGTTTAAGATGAAGATTAGAGATGTTTGCTTTGATGTTACAAATCTTTGCCTTGGAATTTCTTTAATTTTTAACAGATTTTAAAATAGCACTTGTAAAGTGTTGAGTCACAGAATATATAGCACATATTTTGTCGTTTTAAAGTTCTTACTATGTATTCAACAACAACAACAAAAAAACTGATGCCCAAGTGGAGTTTAAAGACATTTGAAAATGCGTATCATCTGAGCAAGACCTGGTGCAACTTTACATTCCAGTATAACCTGCAGTGTTTTTTCCTAAGTACATCAAATTCAAATGTTCTGCTGAGCTCAGAAATTGAGCCAAAGTAAGATAGTGTCAAAATTGTTAAGTTTCAAGTAGCGAGTAAAGTCAAAATTTAAAGATTACAGTAAATTGTTTCTTCTGTCAGTATAAAGAATCTTAAGTACTTTGGGCAAGATCGACTCATTTTTAAATGATGCAGATTTCAAAACAAACTTCTTTTTTTTTCTCTTTATCTTCCACACAAAATTAAAACCAAAATATAAAATGAAATGTTATTTAAATGAAGTACCGAAAAGAAAACATATGAACTCTGTAACTTACCATCGCACATGAAGAATTTGGATTCTCCAAGGCTAATCTCACCATGGGTAGGTGTGATCTGGACCTCCAAGGAAACTACAAATGAAAAGAAAGTCACACAATTACAACATTTACAAGCAGTAATCTGAAATATGATTAGCAGAAATAAAGGATGCACATAAATTATTTAAAGACTACTTGGATTCGTCACTGTTGACACACTAATGTGCAGTATCCATTGGAAAAGACACCCGTAGTGAATATCTCAAGCCTTTTTAATGGCAAAGTACTTAAGTCCCTGTAAGATTTTAAACAAGGTTTCCCCCAGAAAACTTGCTAAGCCCGAGTTAACAAATGTTTAAAGCTGACAGGAAATTTGAAAATATCACTTGATAATTGTGTGTTACTAAAAGATTGGAAGATTAATATCTGAACACCAAATATATAGTCTTTAAAAATGCAAACATTTTAAAAAGACTTATAAAAATAAGCAATTCTTAGAATGTTTGGAGCCACAAATAAAGCCTGGTGGCCCGCCAGGCTTATAATACACTGAAGGAAACCCTGTTAAGTAAATATGTTCATCTAAATGAGGACAAATATATTTAAATGTAATTCTGATAACTTTTGACAAAGTTATCAGCCACTAAAAAATCCTAAATCCCCATCTGGCCTTGGAAGGGCTGCATATCTGTAATCTCCTTGAAAATATGTAAACACAATGCTCTTCCCTCCTCACCCCCTCCTGTATCCATCGAGTTGCAAAGCTGAATGCTCCTAAGGACATTCCTAGATAAACAACACCTTTATCGGACTCTGCCAGGACGCTCAGTAACATTCCTTCGTGGCCCTTTGACGTCACCGCCTTCACTCATGTCTTTGTTTTGCCCCTTTGCTTTGTCTGAATGTTGCCACCTGACCTACTGTGTCCATTCCTCTTTTTTGTTTAAGAAACGGTGGAGTACTCCCTATTTAACCCAGAAAAGGATTATTTTAGTTTATTAGTAATATCAGAAATTGTGGAGTACGCACTATTTAGATCATACAGCCCAGAAATGGAATCAGAATTAGAATTAGAATAACTACGAACTTGGAATCCAGAAATACTTAACAGGAAAAGTCACTGCTTAGTTTATATTACTTTTAACCCAGAAAAGGATTTAGAAAAAACTTAGAATTGTGGAGTACTCACTTTAACCCAGAAAAGGAATTAGATCAGTCATTCTTTAGCTTATTTTATCAGAAACTATAGAGTACTCACTATTTAGAAATTGTATTAGATACTTAGCAACCCTGAACAGGAGCACTTAGTTTACATACTTTAGAACAACATTAGATTAGTTTTCTTTACTCTTTTTTTCTTTCCTTTGGTTTGTTATTTTGTTTGTATTTCCTTGTAACTCATGTAAAGCACTTTGAATTGCCTTGTTGCTGAAAATGTGCTATATAAATAAAATGACCTTACCTTACCTAAATATTGTTTTTTTAAAACTTTAAAGAAAACAAAAAGGTCTTTTATACAAAACAGAGTTCTTGTACTGTTCAAGATCATAGTTTCCTTGTGGTATCAACATGTACTGCCTGTATGTAGAAGTGGTTGCATATCTAAGACTACATTCATACTTAATTTTTCATTTTTTATTTTTTGTTCTTATTTCTTGCAAGATTGAAAGAGCAGTGCGAATAACAAATCTGTGGAAAGCAAAGCCCATGCACATCAATAACTGTACCAATTTCGGCTCCTTGCAGACCTGCTACCAAAACATGACTAACAATCCCTCCCTCTCCACTGCCAGCAGCCCTGTCCTTTCAAGAAAAATAACATCAAGTTATCACCACAATTAATCAGTTCCACACACACAGAAGGAACTGGTGCAGGTGGAGAAGAAAAACAGCTCTGTCACGATGTGTCAAGAGGAAAGAAATGTTTAGTTACTTTAATAAACGATGTCCACTTGCAACATGAGAAACTGTAAATTATTTCAAAAAAGGATGTGTGCCACAATGCCACAATTCACAAAGAAATACAGTATAAATAGTAACGTACAGTTACCAACACTTAAAAATAAGTACATAAAATATATATCTAATTAACCACATATATAATTTCCAAAAACAATCATCTTTCAAAGCTGAACTTTGGTTCTGGTGCGGGTTAACCAAACAGACGTTAGCATCTGTCTGACAAAACCCAGAGAAAGTCTAAAGCAAAAATTGCTCTTTTTTGTGTCGTTTTATAAAATGCATTATTTCTTATAATCTTCTTGTATATTTTTAAGTGATGTGTGATTTTTATTTTAATTTTTAGGCTGGCTTTGACAACTGTCAATGATGAAAATTTGCTAACTTTAGCGGTTAGTCTGTCGCTGAATAATGTGCACTGTCCCTTGACAAATAAATCATTTAATCAGTTAATTAATTTGATTATGGGCTGTAGCAGAAGGACCATTAACTGAATAAGAGTAATGAAATAAATATATTTCATTTCAAACTATAATCACTACACTCATTTTTTTTTGTGGTTAATTTTTTTTTTATTTGTTGTAGATGCACACTTTTACAAATTTCCAGATTTATTCAAACTGTGATTGGTCCATGTATTTATTACAGCTCAGCTGTACTGCGTATAGTGAAATGTAAGTCTCCCCCTCCACCACCTGTTTCTAGGCTCTGCTGTTAGCAGGCAACAAATAAGCTATGAAACATTTCCTTTGTTTACAAAAAGAAAAAAATATCAGGCTGTTTGGAAACGTATCCGGTCTGGAAAAAGGGAAAGTTGGGCTGTAGAAATTAAAATTCACATTAGTTCCATTACAGCAGCTCTGTTTTAAAACTACAGCTGGTAAATTATGAGCAACATGTCTGTGGGCTGATTACTGTTACACACAGGACAACTAATTAGATCAAATCAGCTTGTTTGATTCGTTTTGGCAGTAAGGAGAAGAATGATTAAAAAAAGTTTTATATTTTTTCACAATTCTCACAAGTAAAATACTATGTTAATTGGTACAATATATATTTCCCTAGATATATAGGTATGTTTTTTTAGGAGAAACAAAATAATACATGTTCTAGTCAAAGACAATATACATGTGAAAATCAATTATTGATTTTCTGTTTAAAATAAAAGCAGAAGTGTTAATTTTTTGGCAAAAAAATAAGGAGAAATATCACATTGCAAAATTCTACTGGAGTGACAGTTTCAAGTTGGCCTTACTATGCAAAGTAAGGGCAAAACGACACAAAGTTATGACTTATCAATAGGCCTGTCACAATAAATGATAAATCAATTAATCGCAGATAAATTAAACCTATCGACCTCATTTTAATTACTGGCTTTATCGTCTCTTCCTGCCGTTTTTTCTTACTGTTGATGACACTGAATGAAAAAGGCTCAACTCCAGTGCTCTTCACTGACCCTCCCTTCCTATTTCCTTAGTGTAATGCCCAGCGCACACTAAGAGTTGTCGGCCCATTTTCAAAACCTGAGAGACCACCATTAGCCGACAGAAATCCTAGGTATAACGGTTCGATCGAGTTCGTCGTGCCGTGTGGTGTCCAGCCACATGGACACAAAGTAATGGCTACAAGTCCAGTTAACTAATTTTAAAACCAGGCATTAATCAATGCTTTACTAGAATCTACCTGTGATGCATGTGGCTAGAGTCAGTCCTGACTGAATGAAAATCATTATAACCTATTTATGTCATGTTAACAAAGAACAGCTGAAAAGTTACCGGGTTTATCAACTGCGGTAGCAATTTGGCTTCAACTCCTCCCCTTGTCATTTCTATATTCTTTGCACGAAATGTTGAATAAACATTAATGTTGTTTCCACATATTATTTTCTCTATTCTCTGGTTTTTTTTTTGTTGTGTGTTGTCTGTTTTTTGTTCCTCTTGTTGTTTTTTCTCCTCAGGCAGGGCGGAGGATCCTCGGTTTTTTCTTGTTTAGCTTTCAGCTTCCGGTTTGGGCTCTCCGTTGGTTAGATCGGCTGGTTCGCTCTGATCTGCCTCGCCGTTCTGGATGATCGTTTAGGATGTTCGGTTCGGCAATCTTCGGTGGGCCTCTTTTCTCGGCTTATGGTAAGGGGAAAATAGGGGCAAAAAATCGTGTAGTGTGAACTATTGCACTAGGTAGTTGGATGTGCCTGTCTTCTCTATTTAAATCTAGTGATTACTGAAGGGCAATATAGTATACAGATTTCATAATCTGCACTCTTTTGGTTGAATGCAGTATTTATTTCCACTTTGGCTTTATGTTGTTTAGTATTTATTAAAGTACGTTTTTTGTTAATGGAGACTGAGAATCCATTTTATTTTTGTTTTTGGTTGTTTTGTTTATTAGTTTATCAGTTCCAGTGTGATGTGTTCTTTTGAAAATAAAGTGTATATGTCTATGGCAGGAAATCACATGCATTATTACGTCATTTCCATTAAATCAGTGCCAAAAGGTCTTGAAACAAAATAGCAAAACTTGTTATTGTGACAGGCCTACTTATCAATGGAAAAAAGAACATGGAGTAACTAAAGAAAATGGGATTTCTTTTCTAAGTCTAAGTCTTTTAAATAAAGTAACATGAATTCCCTCTAGCATGTCAAAAGAAGATGGCTCCATCTGAATAACTAAGGCAGTGAAAGATAAAGGATAATTGGCATGCACTTTTTAATTTTACTGCACAATTTAACAGCTGGTGCACAGCTTTGGCAGAATTCATTTGAGTCAGATTTAAAGCAGTTTTCTATTATTTTCAATCAACTTTACTTGATAGTAAATTATATAAAAACATGGCCTAAAGAAGTAACAGAAAAAAGTAAAAGACAAAAAACTCAATTTTGTGAGTGGAATGCTAAAGATGATTACCTAAAACGTATAACTTATAAAGACAACATGTTATAAATTATTGCCTGGAAAGACACAAGTTACAAACAGAGGTCTAAATATGGTTTGGCTGCAAGTACTGAAAATTTTATTTTGCTGATTGATGAATTCATCCCTAATTTAATCCAAGCAGTCATTGAGTTAGTCAAGATGAATTATCTGCAAAAGACCTAAAACTAAACAAAAGAAAGATTGTTCCACTTCCAATTACCTGTGTAAGGAAAAGACTTACTATAAAATAATCGCTTTACCTTACAATTCATTTTTAGTAAAAAAAAAAAACCAAACAAACAAACAAAACACTCGAGTTCCAAGGTAACAATGTATTCTTGATGAAATACTCAATCTTCCCAAGTTTTTTTTTATTTTAAATTGAGCCAGATTGAATTATTTTTTCCAGCATACTTAAATGTTCAAAGAGAGAGAATATAAAACCAACACATCAATCTCCTTGAAGAAAACACCAACAGATTTATGTTACTGAAATGGAAAAAAAATATTTAGCATTAAGTGGGTAGAGAAAATGAAAGTGTTTGACAAAATGGAAA
The DNA here is from genome assembly GCF_000485575.1 of Poecilia formosa. Classification (NCBI taxonomy): domain Eukaryota; kingdom Metazoa; phylum Chordata; class Actinopteri; order Cyprinodontiformes; family Poeciliidae; genus Poecilia; species Poecilia formosa. The sequence goes on from NW_006800002.1 coordinate 1,278,476, forward strand.
CTCCACCATTCAGCTGAAATGTTGCTGATTATAGATTTAAAGCCCAGAGATTTATTTCACCTTCTCCTTCATATTCTTTGCTGACTTTATGAAAAAACAAAACAAAAAAAACAAAAAAAAGTTGTGATCCAAAACTCTTTTTTTGTGACTGTTATTCCCTTTGACAAAGTACAAACCACCACCATTATGCGGACATTGACTAAATATTCAATAACTATGTGTAATCAATCCTTTTGATTCCTACAGTACAGATCCAAGTCTTGAGAAATCCTATCTACAGATGGCACTCAATACATTTTCTTCCCTAATGACACTGAACGCATCATAAACTCAGTGAAACATCCTACTGTGTCATCTCCCTGAGGGAAATGTCTTGTGTTGATTTTGTTTAGTTCCAATTGTATTCCTTAGAGAAAAACATGCTGTGTGTATATAATAGGAGGCATAACAAAGAAAGCAACGAGCTGATTAGCCATGCGCTATTTACCAACTACAAAATAATTCCATAGATGACAATAAACAGCAATCAAGAACTCGATCTCTGTGTTTTGATAGAAATGCAGAATGTATACAATTAAGCAGAACACAGATGTTTAAAGTACTAGTGTCAAATCAAAACCTCATTTGATATTATTTTGTTGTTGTTGTTGCACATGAGTTTGCCTACCTTTGGGCATTGCTACATGACCAAGCATTTTTTGACCAATCTGTTGTCATTCCCTTTCACTTCTACTTTATTTTAATCCCATTGACCACTAAAAGCATAGCAGTGGGGTAATTCCACAATCAGACTTCATGCACAGGTGGTATTCTGACATTACTGAGCTTGGATTTACTGACCTCCAGGGGGCAACCCATTTTTTTTTCATACCTAGGTGCTTGACGTTTTCACACCTGTGGCCCTCTAAGTGGCTCTATCCATCTTTCCATCCATCCATCCATCCATCCATCTCTCCCCACACACAAACTTAGGGAAATAAAAGTAATTGTTGCTTGGTTGATTTATTTATTTGTTACACCTTGGCTTTTTGAAAATAAATAATATGACTGAATCCTTTTCATGTCCCCTCAGATGGCACAAAGTCTGTAAGAAAAATGAATTTGTGGGTAAGTGATAGAGGGGAGTATGTGGGTTGCGACCATGAAAAACTTGTCAAATTCCCCATTGCCGATGGCAAACAGCTTATTCTGCTACTGACTCATGTTTTGTGTCGTTAATTGGATTGGATGCTTGATGTTTAGAAAACAAGAAATACTGATCATTTAAAAATGTATTCATTTAATACACAAGGGACTCTGTTTTGCATGAGACAACCTCACCCAACCACAACGGCCTGGCCTACCTACTCATACTGATCCCCATTTTGGTCACACACCGCCGTAATATGGCTTTCACAATCTTCAACTAGACGTTGTCATAAGTCAGCCAATGTGGTTGTGTTGGTTAGTCTGGCCAAGCTGATCCCAAATGTGCTTAATGTGGGTTAGAGGTCAGGACTGCAGACAGGCCATTTCATTTCCTCCGCTCCAAAATTGTGGAGGTAGTCTCCGACAAACCCGGCTCTGAGGGGGCGATGGTTGTCATCTTGGAGGAGAGAGTTGTGGCATCTAATTAAAGGGATTTCAAAAATGTAGGGAATGTTATGAGAGAAAAATTTTAGCAATTACGGTTAACTGGCCCAAGCCCGACTGCGGCATACAAATGACCAAACTGATAAAATAAAATAAAAATTAAAAAATGTGACAATCAAAATCTTTAGGAGCTCTTACTTTATGAGTCAACTGAAACGATTTGAATTCCCGTCGTAAATTCAGACAGCAGTAAAGAAGGCTCTATAATCCCCGCTCCGCTCCAAAACCAGCAATGCAAAGCCGTCGTTACACTGCAGACGAGCTGACAGAGGGACAAGAGTTCCACAGGGGCTTTCCGAAAACTGAACCCTATATCGGTATCCCACTCAATCACTAAATGTTTTTTTTTCTCTTTATTGAGCTGAGTGCTTAAAAAAAAAACAAAAAAAAAACAGCATCACATCTGCACAGTCTGAGTCTATCAAATTAAATCACGGTTAGCCAACCGCTAATTGGCTCTCTAATTGAAGGTAGAGCCGAGCTTCCTCTTCACTAAGACCTATGAAGGTTTTATAATTGCTCTCCAACCAACAGCTCACTTTTCACATATTAAAGAGAACTGTAGCTCCTGCAGCTCAATGCCTGCAAGAGAGACTCTCTCAAAGCAGGGGTGGGGGGTGGCCAAATTACAAGAAGCAATTGTGAGGTCTGGAAATTTAATCCGCATGTGAACTTCTGGTAGCCGATGTGTTTGAAACCCAACACATAGACTGTAGAATGCAAACTGCTCAGCCACAACATTACAACTTCTGCCAACTAAGAGCTCTGGGTAAAAAAAGAGGAGTAGCTTTTGTTATCTTGTAATGAAATACTTTGCAGGAGAACCCTTGATTTTGGAATTGATATGCCAGACTGATCATTTGCAATACCAGCGATACACCAGATCCTCCAACAACATTTTGTATTTAACCAGACCGTAAAACCCTCAGAGTACCTGCTCAAAAATGCAATAAACCCACTGGCCTAGATCCAAAAGAGGAATGGAGGAAGAAAAATTTTAATTTTCTGTTTCAAAATAAATGTTGCAAATGTATTAAGAAATTACAATACCAACAATGAATATAAGAAGTTGACATACCCATGTAACGCAGAGAATAGAAATGTCAGAATTAGTAAACATTTAATGTGAACAAGAATCTAAATGAACAACAAACTTTTTGGGAAGCAAAACAAAAAAAGAAAAGAAAATACAATAATATAGTTGCAGAAGTTGGCACGCTTTTAAACTAGCGCTTTATTTGAAGCATTATGATTTTCTTAAAGCACTAACTATTCAGAGGAGTTTATTTGCATGGCAAATGTTGACTTGGTCATTTCTTGTCTGTTCTGCAAAAACACTTCAAATCTATCAGACTGTGAGGACATCTCCTGTGCACTAAAAGAAGAAGACTCAAGGTTAGGTGTGATTAAAATCAGTGAAGCACAAAGTGCTGGAAAAAGCTGAAAAGATCAAATGTATTTTGTGCACACTGAGATGCATCTTGCTCTTTTTAGCTAATATTTTATCAGCGTATTTAGTTGAGCAAAATGTATTGTTTCGTTGCAGAGTTATTTTTTTGGTTTTATCAAAACAAGTCTCTTTTGTAAATGAGATGATGGATCTCATTGAGAAAATCTGTACAAATAAACGCCAAAAAAAATAAAATATCTGGAGCTCATAGTTAAAAAGAAATTGAAACTTCAAACAAACACCAGGAGATCATTTTTACTTTTTTTTTTTAACAAGTTGCTTCTTCTGTTGCTTTATCCTTTTGGTGTCTCAGATATGTTTTGGCTCACTGTTGTGCTGACAGATAAAGTTACTTTTTGTCATTTAGCTGTCAAGCACAGGACTGAACGTTTGTGTCCAATATTAACTCGTGTTTGGAACAGTTATTAACTCCCTCTATCCTTAACTAAGGGTCTCAAATCATTATGCTGCCAACACTGTGCTTCACTGTAGGTAAGGCCTCATTATGATGATGAGCAGTGTTGGTTTTGCAGTAAAAATATCTTTTGTAATCACAACCAAAAAGATCAGACGCATCTTCACAAATGCTTTCGGAGACTTCAGCCGTCGATGTTTGTTCCTATGTATAAAAAAAAAAGCTTCGATCTTGCCACCTAATCTCACAATCCAGGCACATGGCGCTCTGTCGATCGAGATTTGCTTCCCAGCTACAAAGTTCGGAACCTCTTTATAATCACACAACGGTTACAAATCCACTGCAGAACGAACGCACATTGAAAAACGTAAATCAGCTGATGGACCAGTCAGCTACTAAACAGTGGAGCTATAAAACAAACCACTGCGGCCCTCTTGATTACTCCTCTGTGTAGTTGTAAGGGCACTGGAGGCTAATGTGGCTAACAATAACAATGGAGCCAGACAATTGGAGCAGAAAATGTAGGAACCCCTAGCAGCCTATGCTGCTGCTTTAGTTGGTCACTAAACTAAATATTATTCAAGATAACCAGAAATATTGAATAGTCATATGAGAATAGTCAACAAATATTTGTAATTCTTAATATATCTTTATGTATTTCAACTGTCAGATTGGTGTAAAGTGCTTTCATACCATTCAATTTTCAATTGATTGATCCTTCATAGCACTTTGAAAAAAGTCCTTTATTTGTAATATGGACTGTGGATGCTGACTACTAATGGTGCTGCAACATGTTTAGAATTGAGACGCTATTTTAGGCTTGAATGGCTTCATTGATAGACTAACTCCTTTTTGCAAAACATACAACATATTTTGCAAAAAGTCTCCAATCAAATCGCTTTTTTTCAAGCAAAATTCAAGCCCTACTGGACCAAAAGTGGTGTTGTCCAACACTGTTGATTGTAGACGACATTTTTCTTTTACATTCATACCAGAAACGAATGTTGCTGGAATCTCTGTATGAGAAATAAAAAAAGATGATTAGTTGTGCTAATGCATTTGAAAATCTGTTAATGATTAATTAAAATTAGTGCTTTAATATCCCTGCACTTTTTTAAACACAATTTAATTTGCCATAGAACAATACTTGGTGACCCGTTGGTAATAAAATGCAATATCAACAGCAAATTGACAAATAAAATAACGCACTGAGACCTGAAAGATAAGCAAATATAATTGCATGACTGGAATATAGGTACGCATCTATAAAGGATGTTAATACGTAGACTAAGTGTAATCTAGTCTGTTTAACAAAGCCTGGATGTGACACTTCTACACAGTTGTTGAAAACGGTATTACGCATTAAGTATTTTTCATATTACTGGAAATGAGTTAGAAAGTTGTGCATTGTTCAATCGCTACAGATTATAGGTCATATTAAAAAGGTGTTAAAAGGTTTTGACATTAACCTAAATTTTTAAGCCACAATAATTTAGCATTGTAACCGGTTGTGTGAAAACTTCTATCCATTGCGTATGTATATTTGCTATTACAGTGGAAAGATTTTCAAGATTACTTCTCTGTCTAGAGAAATCCAATCAACAAGTTTTTGTTTATTCTGGTTTGAGTATTTTAAGCAATGAAATGTTTTTGTACGAAAACCCAGGAAAGGACACGAAAATGAGGAAACAGGAACTGAGCCTGAAGAGCATAAGAGAGACACAATGTCCCACTAATTGGCAAACCTAACCTTGAGCTCATGAAACTTGCATGCAAAACAGAAGTAGCAAAATCAAACGCATGTTAGGCTTCCAAGTTGTTAAGGCACCTCTACAGAAGACGGGGCTGAGAGACCTGGAGAAAAATAAACAATTCAAGCGGAAAAAGGAGTGACCTAGTTCTGGAAGAACCGCAATTAAACTTGGCATTTCTTGGACGATTAAAAAAAAAAGAAATCCCTTAGAGTACCAGATCTAAAACCAACCTGCATTGACAGGCTATAATTCAATAAATCAAATCTGCTACAAAGCAACAGTGTTAGGTGGGAGAGTATAGGCACTTACAGGAGTTTAAAAAATATCTTCTTGTCTTTCACTTATTTTTAAAGGTTAAAGAGCCAAAGAAAGGGAAAAATAACAATTATTTAAAAAAATATTCAATCCGAATTATTGATTCAAAATCTTGCCAATTACAAGCGCAGAATATTATTGGGATCTGATGGCAGCCCAATGACAGACAGAGCTCGCAGTGCCAGCCACAAATCTGAGCTGCAAATTAAAAATCCTAATTACAAGAAATAAGCTTGATAATTTAGGAGCAGAGCAAAGTAGTCTTCCAATTGTGCACAACACCAAGGGAAATGTGAAGAAGAAAACAGCAGGAAATCTGGATGTTTTTTTTCTTTCCTGCCTTCTATCAGGAAAACAAAAGGGGAGGAATTAGATCCGCCAATGTGGCTCACACGCTGGCGCTTTATTTTAGATTCACCAGTCAATGTAGCTGCGGGCAATGTCGTGTTTGGACACAGGCTTGTCATGACTTTACGAGACAGCTTGCATTGTCAATAATTCAAGTATCTGGAGGTCAACATAAAAAGCCTTTTGTTTTTCTGACTTAAAGATTATTAAACTCAATTGTGAGGTGAATATAAATGTCACATTATACTGGATAAATGCCGTGCGATTTAAAATCAAATGCATGCTTTCCTATTAATTGGCTTATGACCAGGTATGACTGACTCGTTCGCCATTCTTGCTTCACTCCAGGCTTTGTTATGCATTTCCCCCTTTTAGAGACTGTAGCCGTTCTTTTTTTAGCATAGCCATAAGGCGTTGTACTACAGTGCTAAATACCAGTGCATGCACATGGGCCTGCACGTGCATGAAAGTGTTAGCATCTTATGTGTAAACATGGTGATGGCAGGAGGATTATTTCATGAATGAGAACGGTGTACATTGATGTCCTTGGGCTTAAGCAATCACCAGATCCAGCCGCTGCACCTTAAAACAGTCTCACGTTGCCTAAACCCCAACCTTCCCAGCTTATGTTGCCCCTTTAATGCAAGTTCCAAACAAGAAGACGCTGGTATTTTAGAAGTAAAAGATAAAATATAAAGAGAAAGGATAGCATATAGTCAAGAATTTATGCAGAGCCTTGCTGTTTTATATTTTCTCTTCTGGCCTTCGCGGTTATCTCAGAACACCTCGGATGCTGCAGACTACACTTTGGGGCGTTGCAGTAAGCCTCAGCCCAAGACGCGATTCAGCTCACTTGCCATGTGGGATTATGCTTATTATCTGTTCTGCCAGTGTGAAACACACACATAAACATTCATAGCTACTTAAAGAGTTTCAGCCTGCCACGTCGGCGGGCTTGACGTAAACCCAAGCTCGCCGATCGCCGAGGTAAAATAAGCAGATTTCTGATCTGTCCTTCACACAAACAGTAACCCCACAGAAAGTGAGAATCACTGAGTAACTGAAGATACATGACACATTTTTTATTAAATTTTTAGATAAAACACAAGCAACATGGCATAAATCACATAAAATAACCCACTGCCTGATATTATACGTGTCCCCTGTGTGCTGCAAAAACAGCTCTGACCCACTGGGGCCCAGAAGGAGGACCTCGGAGAGTGCTCAGTGTCTCTGGCAACAGCCTCTTTAGGTCCTGTGGGTAATTGGGTGGAGCTTCTGTTGATCAGACTTTCAGCACATCCAACAGATGCTCGATCAGATTGCAATCTGGGGGATTTGAAGGCTGACTCAGTGCCTGTAGCTCTTTGTCGTGTCATTCCAGATCTTCTTTTTCTTATATTTTATTTATTTTTATTTTTTTTTGTGATGTGGTGGGCACAGGGTTACTTTAGTTGCTGAGTGCATTAAGTGTTGTTTTTGTGTTTTTTGCTTGTAGAGGCACTTGGTATGCAACAGTGATGAGGTGGGTGGTGGGTGGTAGTTAGGATGAAACACAAGGCAAAAAAAAAAGTGATCCTTAAATTCAGACTTTCAATGAGTTTACTATATTTCTATTTCGCTGTGTCTCAGGGAAAGTGACATATTATTGCATTTCTCTGACAGCCTAATAATAGTCAAGCTAGGTTTCTGACACGCAGAATGTGGAAGTGGGTTACGGTGCCCTGTTGAATCATTCATATGCCTTGAACTTTTTCAAATTTTGTCTTGTTACAACTTTGAAAAACAGCTCGAGCTGAGTGAAATTTAATGAAGAGCGTCTATGAGTAGAAATTTTCAAACTTTGTCACCAACTGTCAGCTGAATTTAGCTGCAGACGTTTGAGGCCATTCAAACACATGAATAAGCTTGGATCTAAATCATTTTATTGCAGCAGCTTAAAGAGTTAGGGGAATGGAGGTTAATGGGCGGGCTTCTCTCCTGTTGGTCAACATCAAGATTCAAGTGTTAAGTTGGGAAAGTTCTTGTTTTTTGTGGTGCAATATTTGACACATTAATTACTTTATTAAGCCATTCATTTATGTCTACCTTTATTGCCAGTTATCCTCAATAGAAACAAAGGAGCTGTTAAAAATGGGTTGATTTGTTGCATGAGTAGTTAGTAGGGCTGTAACATTTCATCGAATGATTACAGCAACTCGGTTTTTAAAATCCCTTGAGGCAAATTATGCGTCTTGAAGCTTCATTAAATTAGGTTTTACTATTTAGCGCCATGTGTTCCGGCCGGATAATTATTTGTGTTGCGCAACGCTCTCGTTCCCAAAATTGAGTTGTTGATGAATGCTAAGTGCTAGACTTTCTCCCTGAGCTGTTACCAGAGTTTGTCCATTAAACTGACTAAAGACTGGAGTATTCTTTTTTTATAACAAGTGTCTTTGTTACTCTGCTGCTTTGTTACTTTTATTATTAAATTTGATGTAATTTCAGAAATTGTGTGTAATTTCTGTCCAGGTTGACATAAAAACGACCTGTTTTTGTTACAGTTTTATTTTCTAAGCTACACAAAAGTTACAGTCAGGGATGCACAGACATGAAAATTTGGGCCAATATTTATATCTGATTTATTTTATTAATTTTTTCATTTGGTTGCTCAATTAATTGTCAAAATGATTGATATGTCACTCGTTTACTAAAGTAATTGTTTACAACAGCCCTAGAACAGAGTCACAGATGTGTAAAAATTAATGGTAACACTTTATTTGAAGGGGGTTGAATAAGACTGACATGACACTTTCATAAACATGACATAACACCTGTCATGAACATGAATAAGCCTTCATGTTTAAACTGTTTAAACTTTACCTTTAATAACATAAAGTTACCTAATTTTTAAAGTGCAAACAGTAATACTTTTATAACAAATTTATATCAGTAATGATTTCTTGGTTAATGTCAAGTTGTCATATCAAAGACATTTTGAATAATGTCAACTTTGTATTAAAAGTGTCATAATTTACCGAATGACACTTTATGACAACAGTCATAAATATTCATGTCATGAACATGACATAACACCTGTCATGTTCATGACAGGTGTTATGTCATGTTTATGACAGTGTCATGTCTATCTTATTCGCCCCCTTCAAATAAAGTGTTACCAAATTAATTAAATGAAAAATAATTAATCTCCTCAAAGAAAGAATGTGAGGATCTATCTGTAGTTCTAGTACCATCTCTTCCTTAATTTTCCATGCTGCCAAAGATGTTCCACCTTTAAGAAAGAGACAAGAAATTAGAGTAGTGCGTTAGATAATATATGACCTGCATATCATGAAAAGAGTATGTCTAATACTCGTCGTAGTGGACGACCAGCCTAGGCATTAGCTTCTCCAATACTAATGGCAGCCAATTCAATTCTAATCATTCGATAGGCTTTTTTTTCTGACTGTATACCTACATATATCCTACATATATACAATCTTCAGACTGTTGTGTGGTTGCACAGAAAAGCCCGGCATAACTGAGGGACATGAACTGTAATTTGTCTAGACTTTCATTTGATTTATTGTTACATAGACATGCGAGGATACACAAAAAAACGATTCAGTACAGAAAAGTGAGGCTTCAAAAGTGGGGACAAAAGGTCGGCTGATCAATAACAAAAACATCAAGCCGCCATTTAAATCTATCGAGGCATAGAGCTTGTAATCGATAGTCCCTTATTTTGTTTTTAAATGATTTTGACCATTGCATGTAAGATTTTCAACAGGATCATTTGTTCTATTTTTTATTTTTTTTAAGGTTTATTTTCGCAGACACATGAATCTTTTTTTTCTGGTGTAGACCTGACATTCATATCAGTGATTAGACAAGACTTCATACTTTATATCGTCATTTTTGTCCTTAATGCTAATTTCATTGTGTGATGTGATTTGACATGTTTGAAACTCCAGTCATTCATTTTACTATGTTCTACATATTAAATCCGACATTTTGTGCAGAAGTGGTTATTAAAGTTGAAAATATGTTTTTCTTTTTTCATCTGCTTTCCAATCAACTGAAAAACTGTCATGGGGCAGTGAAAGCTGATTACAGATTTACACTGCACTGACTCAACTGCTTATACTGACTGCTTTCAGCTGTGGTGGTTCCTGTAGTACCACCACTCCAGGCAAAATAACTTCCTTCTAATGAGAGTCGAACAAAGGAGGAGGAATTCTTTGAACCAGAAAAGGACAAATGCAGATTGGATTTAGATAGTGTAAAAGAATGCAGCAAAAGCTCTCTAGTAGTAGCGTCAAAATGTCTTTATTTTTCCTTCCAACATTCATATCCTTCCAAGTTGACGGTCACATAGTGAACTGTTGACTAACCAACTCCAACATCTATCTTGTCAAATTTAGGTTGTTCTAATTTGACAGTAGTTTGATCATTATTTTAGCTTGCTAAAACATGTTCTTCCTTCTTTAACTGTGCATTTTCTTTAAAAATCTAATCTTATCTTACATCTAATCATACAAATGACTTCTCAGTCCAACGTTCCTAAGTACTGTAGTAAACAACCTAATGGACGAAAACTGTTGTAAAAGACCTGCTGAAGGCAGAGAGTCGGAGCTTCTTAAAGAGACACAAGCTCAATTTCTAGCCGTCAAATTACTTTTGAGTCATATTTTATATGTAAAGCATTTTTATAACAACTGAAGGCGACATAGTTACTTAACTGTGATATAAAATTGCACTTTAATTGTTTTAAGTTGCTGAAGTGGTTTGTATGTCTAGTTGGCAAACTTGTCACACCACAGGCATAAATCTCACTGTAATATAAATAAGTTGCTGAATATATATGGGCAGCACTTAATATTCTTGGACAGTCCAAACTCCAATAACTTTGGGAAGCCCTGATATGTGTGCAAGTTCTTCTTTTAAAAACCACTTTGGCTCCTGCGGAAGCAGAGGCCGGCTCATAAATTCTGTGTTTTGGTCCACTGCACACAAAAGACTTCACACGTATTCCTTCTTTGTTAACATCAATACAAAAGACGGCACAAACCCAAAGCTTTTAATTTTGTAAACACTCACAATTAAGGTCCCCACTAACAAGTTCTTTTTTTATATAATAAAATACTTCTATTCTGGACTTCCAGCTTTTAAGGAAGAAGTAAATATTTGCTTGCTGCTCATGTCTCTCAACCACAGTTAAACTCAATTGTACTAGTTGCTATGGAAACATGTCCCTCCACCCCCAGCCCTCCCTCCGCTCCCCTCCTCTCTCCCCTTATTTTGACATCACTACTTTCTTTCCTCTGCTCTCTCCCAACTCTCTTATATGGCTGATTGGATGCAGCAGTACAGCCTGAGAGGAGTGCTATTTACATTGAAGAGGCTGTCAAAACATCACGAATGGTTTCAGTTGATCACAATGACTAGTGAATGGTATGATCTCCCAACTTCTGCACCAGGAAACTCCAGGTATTCAGGAAAACCGTTTTGGATTGACTCCTCTAAGCAGAATCGGGATGTTATCACTCGTGATGTTAAGTAGCACTTTTTGATGCACAGTTAGTGCCTCCCTTTTTATAGCTCAAGGCAGAGGCACTGGTATCTTCCAGGCTTTAGATATCTCATCTGTACATTACTGTTGTGCTTTTTTGTGTGTGGTTTTTTAAACTACAAAGACCATAGCAGATGGCCAGCAGCTTTATATATAATCTCTATGCATTAGCTTTAGAAGAAATGGTTATGTACCAACCCAAAAGGAAATGGTGGTGTTGTGACACTCACTGGAACCTAATTAGATGTGTTCCAAAGCTTTTAGTCCAAATTACCCATGTAGAATTTAAACTTAAATCTTAATCCTCATCATAGTTCCGGGGCATCCATTTGAAGTTGCTTACAATGCAGTTCATGTGCTTAAATCACTTTTATGAAATAATGATTAATTTTATCTGGAAATTACAGTATTTTGCTATCAGAGTCTACAGATAGTGGGATTTATTTTAATGGACTGTTACATTTTGCGAACTGAAATCGCTGACATAATGGTGATGCTTATATAATATTATAAGGCAGCACACATTACATTAAGAGGTTAGAGACATAATAGTTGGCTGCCTCACTGCAAAGATCAAGTCTGAAAAATATCTGATCAATCAGAAAAATTGTAGTTTTCATAGTACAATAATTACATCATCAGTTTGTCTAGTTGCTTTCTTGTCAATTTGCAATAGCATGCCATCAACCTTTCGAAAAAGATACTGTTTGAAGTTTCAAGTGTAAGGATTTTTATGTTACGTTTGGGTCACTTCGTTTTTGTTTCCTCAAAATATACCATCATAGTCTGCTACAGTCCTAATTTGCTTGCCATTTTCATAATTTTATTTCATGTCATTTTATGACTTCATGCAGATTTATAATAGTTTTAAACACGTCATTTCTTGGAGATGCAACACAGAACAAGATAGGAGTTATTTATTGCCAGACAGACAGACATTTTAACAATAAATAATGTTTCTAATGTGGGGCGCTGTGTGGTAGTGGCAGAAAATAAATGTTCCTAACAAAGTTCTTAAATTTTGCAGAATCAACAAATATCTCATATTTTAGAAAAAGATCCCACTCTCATCAGTTTTAAACTTGGGATACAACGAAACTGCAAACGTTCTTCAGTCCAGGACATCCAATCCTACGTTGTCCTTGCAGTGCAAACGAAAGGCAATGTGGGTGGTGTTAGATTTCCTCTCTTTTAGAGGAAATCATCTTGCTGCAGCAAACCTGTGATTCACAGACAATTCCATTCTGCTTGCTCTTCTGGTTGCACCACCTTTTTACTGCAAAACAATGCCTAACCATGTTTGGTGGATTTAAGTTTTTACCACTTGCTTTTTCTTCTCAGCCTCAAAGATTTTAACAATAATTAAATGGTAAAATGACTTTAACAGGAGATTTTTTTTTAGCTTCAAATATTATTCAATAATATTCTTCAAATAATATACCCATATGGATATGGGTATATTATTTGAAGAATATTGGATACACACACACACACACACACAGTACAGTTTAGTACTTAATCATTATTCACAGTGTCACAGTGTGTTATTTTTTCAGTATTTGACCTTTTTTTGAGTCTGTATACTCCAGTTACAGATTGATTACTAAATTAGTTGACCATCATTCCAGCAATTGATTAATCATGTTTGATCCTAGTAATTGTTTCAGTTGTGGTTATGATAGTCGCATTGTTTTCACTTGATTTTGCTCAAGAATGGGGTTTCACAAGTTGGCAGCAGTCCCTCTGGTCAGGGAATCAAATATACTGTCATTGTTTCCTGCTAATCTTTTCCCTCCAGCTAACACCATTGATTATTTACAGCTGCAAGTTCACTTGAATGCAACATGTAAACATAGATATGAGAGACTGCTGTGTTTTTGTTTTTGACAATCTACATAGCAAGGTGTATGAATGAATACGAATGGACTAGCAGTGCAGATAGGTTAAAATTACTCCATCCAGGCAACACAGTATGTCTGATACAAAATCTATAATCACTATGCAGTGGTGTGTGTCTGAGTCCAAATCACAAAGCAGTAATGGAAGTTTTCGGGACTTTTCTCACCCACTGGACAGAAGTAGTTGCTAACCACAGGGACTTAAGAAGCAGGCTGGTGTCCTAGGCAAGTCCAACTGTTGCTTTGGCCACAAGACATGATAATTGATACTCCATTCCTTAGTGCTGTTTGACGTGCTGTGGCTTTCTTTTCACACTGTCACTTCTAATTTAGATTACAGGACAAACGACTTGTTGTTTGCTATAGTAAGACATTTTATTACACTATATTAAAAAAAACCCATTTGCCAGGATTTTAATGTCCAAAGCCATAAAGTAGCCATTTATATCAACATTTGAGATGTGCTGAAGAGACTGCAGCTCCATTCAAAACAGCAGGTGTTATTATGGAGGAAAACAATACTGCTGCACAGCAGGAATTTCACTAGAAGTAACCATGCAGGAATTTTCTTTCTTCAGACACAAAGTTAAATACTGTCCACACCACCGAAACGAAGGTCAAAAATGGTGTGCTGCTTAATGATTTATTCAAAGGGACCCACTGTTGGTATTTTTACATACTCTGAGACACAGTATGTCTGCATAGCTTGCTCAACCTTTAATTTCTACTGTATTTGAAATGAAATTTGACAAGCACTAACACTGGGAAAGCCAAAAAGATCCATGAGTTGTTCTCTCCATTAATATGTGGGATTTTTGGGGGTACTCAGATTTAAAGAAAATGGATGGGTATGAGAAATAATAATTTGAATTTGTCACGGAAAAACTTCCATCTGATCCCTAAAATTACAATTATTGTGTTTGTATATTGCTTTCTTTGGAGTGTTTTTTTTTCTCTAATCATCATGCATTACTTGTACTCCCAAACCCAATTCAATTAGAAGTGTTATTCAGCTGAGTTTATCCAGCTGTGTGTAAACAGTGTGTGCTCTGAGACATTTTTTCTCTCGAACTCGTTTCTACCAACTACTGAAAGGAATACAAAACATATACACATCTTTAGCAATGCAGGAGCTACAAAAAAATCTAAGCTACCAGCAAAAGACTCAAACTGCAGTCGAAACGTGAGCTACAGTGATCGGCCTGTAATGGGTATATGCCTCTCTGAGCTGCATTTCTCTTCCTCTCCACGCTGGAGATAAACTGCGACTCAATGAGCTGCGGTGCACTCCACTTCAACGGCCAACAGAATTTTGCCCTCGTTCAGGCAATTTAGTGTGAGTGCCCCTCAGCATCTGCCTCAGCTGTCTGCCACACAACAAAAGCCCACAGAGGCAGAGAGCTGAGCAGTCTGTGACCCAACATGCCACGCTGTGTACTCCTGTAATGAGTCACTGTTTAGACGGTAGAAAACAAGGCCAGAATAAAATACAGACATTGTGCCGGCGTTACACTTCAATTATGTTGGAGAGATGGGTGCTAAAGAAATAAAACCACATGAAATAGAGCAACTGTAACATCATCTGAAGTGTGTTTTCAGTTTGGGCTCATAGCTCACAGTACTTATTAATTTTTAAGTCCAGAATTGAGATAAATGTAATAAGCTGGAAAAGGAAAAAAAAAAAAAAACAAACAAACAAGTGAGGTAGAGATGCTGAAGAGTGAAGATGTTCTGTTTTTGAAATGCAGATTTTCGACATGCGTGACACAATGAGCTCTCAAAATAAAAGTGGTGATAAAGTCTCCAGCTCCAATGCAAATTCATAAGGGGGAGAGATTTATACAGCAATTATTCAGAAAGGAAGCGCTGTCTAGACCCCAGTCTGCATAAAAGTGAAGTCAGTGGCGAATGATGATAAAATGTGTGACTCTAAACGCAAAAGTTTCATTCAGTTAGTTGCAATTTCTCCTCCAGTTCTGACCAGAACACGCATGCTACACCGCATTCCTCCCACAATTGCATCACAAGAAGAGCCTCTTATATATCAGCAAGTAATGCAATAATTGTGCAAGACTTACTTTTCCTTACAGTCTGTACTTTTGTTTTAGTTGTCAATTGTAATTGTTTAACTGTGCTAAATATTGTAGCTGTTAAAATGTTCCCCGGGTAATGCCTGGTATGCCACTAAAACACTACAAGTCTCACGTTATTTTGGACCAAAGAGTCACTTTAAGATAAGACAACACATGACAAGGGTAAGTTCAGTTAGAATACTATCGCTACAGTAAAACAAACTCCCCTTCATTTAGCTCAGTCACAAAGAAAAGAAAGTCACAGCTGAAACTCAGTCACAGCTTAACAAGCAGGAGGACTGCTTGGAGAGAACAGTTATTGATTTAACATGATATGTAGACATCAACTCATACCTGACACTCTTATCTGGTCCAAAAAGAGATATCCCAGTTAAAATATATTTTTTGTCAAAAAGCAATCTAATCTGTGAGTATTGTGAGAAATTTCCAGAAAATGCCTTTACAGATTCTACAGGATCATCCATAAATATAAGTGCCTTCCTGTTTTATTGGAAATGACTCAAAAGTTAATTATGTTCCAGAAAATAACTTATCTGCATTGATAATATTATGGAAAGACTCACTGTGAATTTTTATACAATTTAGAGACTTCAGCTAGAAAAGTTAAATACATATGTCTTTAAAGGCAAAAGGATGTCAAATGCATTGAAATATTAACTGTATCTGAATGTTCATGTTGCTTTTCATCCAGATTAAGGCTCCAGCAGAGCTGTAAAACCTGTGCAGAGACTGTGAGCAATCTGTCACTATGTCAAAAAAACGCATACATAATCAGTGAAATGGAAAGACTCTCGGGGGCTGACTTCTGGGGAGTCTATGAAGATTTCTGTTTTTTGGTTTTTTTCTTTTCAAATCCTGGATAGAAACCATAAACAAGAAAAGGGAGTCTACGTGGCAAGAACAATGACCGAAATGTGAACATCACTGTGAACACAATGAATCACCACAGTCTGTCACTCCTACACACAAAAAGGTTATTTTTCCAGATTAATCACTACAGTGGTTCTCCAGTGACTTCCCCGTTATCGCTAGTCACGACACACTCTCTTGAAACCTGCAAAACGCCATTTGTTTCAGGCGACGTAGCTATTAAGATTAAGCGGGGTGCGATGCGACAAAGCTGTGCTAAACTGGAACGGTTTTCAAAAAAAATCCTGAAAACAAGTAAGTCAGAGAGTCTGGAAAGAGGGAGCCAAAATGACCACTCAGTCACAAGATGCCTGAGACTGCAGCGAGAATCGAAGCCTGGCACACACACACAGCTCTCTCTGTGTGTCCATTCATAAGGCAGACACGCTGAGACGAGCCGGATAAGCCTGCCTGTGATTCCACCAGGAAGAAGATCAATAGGAGGGAATGCACCATTTCGGATATAGACAGACAGACTGAGCAAGGGCAAGGCAAAGAGGCAGAGCAGCACTCGAGTGCTTATTATGCCGTGTAGGGCGTCCACGGTGGTGTGCCGCCACTTCTGGAGGTGTCCAGGAACACAGGCGGACAATGCAAACTCCTTAGAGATTAGGACACACCACGTGGTGGATTAAAGCCCTAATGAAAATCAGAAGTGGCATAAGCGTCTCCATCAGCAACATTGCAAAGCTGAGGACAATTGCTTGAGCAGGCCAACAGACGGAAGAGAACCCAGGTGCCAGGGGCCCAAGCCTCTCCCGCGACCAAATAAACACTGAACATTGTTTGCCTTGACTGTCTCTTTAGCCTCCCTTGCTGGCATGGAAACAGTTGGCTGCATCTGAGCATTTGGACATCACCACCGGCAGTCAATCACAATCGGACGCCCCGCCTCCCGTGCTAACAGAGTCCAGCCTGCTTGCCAAGTATCAAACGCCTGTAAATAAACAAGGGTCAGCCTCAACGGAGGCCAAAATGATGATGCCTCTGAGAGTCTTTTCCTGTCCTCTGATTATTACGCCTCTGCTCACATCGTCTCCAGCTATTACCCAATTTAACCCCAAAAAAGAGAAGAAACTAGGCTTTGGATTAAACAGGTTGTTGGGGAGGGAAAAAACGTGCTATGCTGTCAGCTGAAAGTTAAAGTACCATTACAACACCAATTTAAAAATAAGTGAATATAGTGAGTGTGTGTGTTAGAAGTCAGGAAGTAGGGAATTAAGCAAAAAGAATGCAATGAATTTATTTTTTACGCTTTTTCTTGTTAAGGGCGTAACACATAGGATTCAACATTGTTCCCTTTTAAGGTGACAACTGCTTGCCAAGCAATGCTAAGCGACGTGACACAAGAAAGTTGAAAAGCATTTCAAGTTTTATCACTGTCGCAAGTCGTTCCATGTATTGGGATCGCGCCAAGTAGCAAAAACACTCACATGTTCTCCGTATGGAACTCATCAGTCCTTGTGTGTCGAGCCTATTAACATTAGAAACTTGTACTTTTTCCCGATTTTATGTGATAGACAAAATGGAAAAAGAAAAATCTGTTTTCAAAAATGTGACATAGGACGTCATTTCTGCCCCTCTAAAAAAATACTTTGTAGCATTACCTTTCACAGCAATTACATCCATCAGTGTTTACGCAAACGTCTTTACCAGCTTTGCACATCGTGAGGTTAAAATCTGGCTAAAAATCACTTTTCAAATCTTGCCGCAGATTCTCAATTGAAGCCTTTAACTGAGCCTGTTTAACACTTGAAAACGCCTTGATCTAAACCATTCCACTGCAGCTGCCACTGTATGTTTATTGATGTCTTGCTGAAAGGTGAACAATCACACCAGTTTCATGTCTTTTGCAGTTTCAAACATGTTTTCTTCCATGGCTGCCCTGTATTAAGTTCAACACTCCTCGCCGCCCGTCCATTCTGACCAGCTTCCCAGTCTTTGCTTAAGAAAAACACCCCTACAGCATGACACTGATCAAAGGATATATGATGCAAAATGACCAGAAACACAGAAATTGAACAGGGCTGGTCCAGAATACATTTGCATGGATCAGACCCTTGTTTATGATGTTGTCCAGCTACTTGCACATCTAAAACCAATGTACTTCTATCAAGGATGCAAACAGTTAAGGCTTAACTGTTACCAATCTTAAGTATTATGCATGAAAGTGACATTTTAAAATGTTTTTAATAGGTGCTCAATTGCACACCATTTTATTTTGCACAAACTGAGTCAACATATTGTCATGTTTGGTTACTTTTTTTCATGTCATTATAAAGAACCATATGCTTGGAATGATTCATTACAGTATAGAGCACTGAATATTTCTCACAGTATCTGAATTGTTTTAAAATTTTAGCATTGTGATAAACTGTGATTTTCATTTAAGAAATTGTACCCATTTAGGTACAATTTAGGAATGTAGGGCTATGCATTCATCTGCAAGGAAAAATTAAAATAGTTAGCACTTTTATTTAAAATCCTCTTAACTACTGATCGTCATATTGACTTTTTTTTTTACAACAGTGATAAGTTGAAGCATAAACTGAAAATGAGGAATGCTCTAGAAAGCTGTGTTCTGTATAAGACCTTCTTAGGTAGATGTAGAATTTCAAGCCTGCAGTCCAAACTGCGTATTGATCCTAGTGTTGTTCAATTGTAATTTGAAAAAGAGGCGAATAAAAGCCAAGGCAACAACTTAAAATGCCTGTGAGGGGGGTGCCCTTCTCCTTCCAACAAGTTAGCTTCTTCTTCAGTCCCACAGACAGAGACACTGATGTTTCTCCCCTCCTATAGAACCCATAGGGCCTCTTTCTCATCCCTTCAAACCACACTGCTCCTCCTGACGTGCCTTCAGTCCAATTCCTCTCCCTGACATATAGCTGCAGTGCACCTCTTTGCTGAAAGTCTGCCCGCATGTTAACCATCAGAGGAAAGACTATGATCACAGTACAAGGGGCCATTTATGCATGACAAAGAATCTCAACTGCCTTATCCCAATTTGCACATGCTCCTTCGCTTCCCCTTGAGGAATATGCCCCTCCAAATGCGATCCATCTTAAGACAGTTACGGGGACAGCGCAACCACCGGGCAGTGCCATGGGACCGACTGCTCTTCTGATCAGAGGGAGGAGGCAGAAGTGCCCGCGTGACTAATGGGAATGCCTGTCCTGTTGGGAATCGGCGGAGGAACGGGAAACAGCAAAAAAGCCCCATACATTTCACGGCTAAACAGCAGAGTTTGCAATACTCGCCAAACAAGAAACACTGATTGATACGATCGGCTTGTGGACTTTACAGAATGTTGCTAATTTTTGATGATGAATTTTCCCATCCTGCAGAGCCAAGAGAAAACTGTTCACTGATGGAACATGGCTGGACTCCAACCCAGCTTTCATTGGGTGAGAGCAGGGATACACCCTGAAGAGGCTGCCAGCTTATCACACAAGCCAACACCGACACAAACGACCATCCTAACTCCTAGAGCCAATTTAAGAATCACCAACTAATTAAACATGCGTCTCTTTGGCGAAACTGCAGAACTCATTTCCACGCGACAACCTGGGTTTGAATCGAGAACCTTCCTTCCATTAGGTGACGACCTTAAAGACAGCAGTAAAAAAAAAAAAGCTCATCTGCTGCCATGACCCATACATTTGCGTGGCTGTTCTTCAAAAGGTCTGTAATTGGATTCACAGCCATTGACATCAAAATGCCCTTGGTCTGAACTCCATATTGCTGTTAAAACGTTCATTGCTACATATATAGAGAAAGGGTTGTATATCCAGCAGGATATGAAAGCTTTCATGAGTGCATTTGCAGGTGTCCTCAAGAACGAGACGGTGAAATACCTTGCGTACCTGAACAAGGTGTTTTTATGCTCCTCATTGAACAAGTAAAGAGCTTTTATTTATTTAAAAGCCCTCCGAACTGCTATATGTTATTTATTTATTAGAAAAATGGGGGAGGAGGGGAACAAAAGCAGTATTTTTTTGGACAGGGTTTGAGCTCATTTATATAAAAATCATTCAAATGAATGTCATGTTTTGCTTGGAAGAACACTTGAGATGCTTTCTGACAAACAACAAAACAGGGTTTTCAGGCGCATCTTTGCATTATTTAATGACATTTACAATTTCACATATTTTAGGCCACATCTAATGTTGCTAAGTCATGCTGGCTAAGACGTAGCAAGACTTTGTAGCATAAGATCCCTAGTTCCTATAAAATGACTTTGTCAGATGTAAAAAGTATAAGTTAAAAACCCAGGATATGAAGGTGAATGCTTTCAGACTGACAACATGTAGCTATAGCTTTTGCAATGCACTGCTGCCTTTGTACACTTACAGAATAACAATGGGAGTATAATCCACTGCCTTTGATTGAATATTAAGTTGGATTGTCTGCACTAGTACTAAGACTGCACTTCTCTCCCTTACAGACATGTTGCTTGTAGCTTCCCAGCTAAAGTTTTGCTGTTACACACCTGGACTTTTTCACGACAGGAAATGTTTGGAAAGGTTTTCAAACAGTTATTTTGGTTGGGAGCGAGGGAGAACATCAGAAAACTTCTTGCAGCCACCTGACGGGCAGTGTGCAGGAATGAGCGGAGTAAGGGAAGCACACGTTACATTACATTAAGTGTTGTCCCTCTAATGGAATAATCTTAGTACATCTTGATAGCTGTAATTGACTCAGACCTTGTTGATGGGGGCCGAGGAGGACAAGTGACAATTTATGATATTTTAGCTGTTGTAAATGACAATGCATCCTGGCTGCCAATAAATGTAATAAATAGTTTCTGTTTTTAATTCCTAGCACAAAAGTAAAAAATAAAAAGGAAAATAAGTGAGCAGAAAAGTCAAATAAGTGCATTGCTAAGAAGCATTGTTACCACAAAGAAATGATCAGCCAGGCACAAATTTCCTTACATTTTCTTCTAAGTTTACTTCTTCTGAGTTCAAAATATTAAATACTTTCGCTGATCACACATAAAATATTAAATTCTACGTTGAACAGAGATTTCTTAAAACAGTTTGAGGTTTGTGAAACTTTTTTTTTTGTGGCATTTGGAGGAGGAGGTTGTGACAAGTTGAGGTCAGTTTACCAAATGTAATCTTCTGTTTCAGTTAGTCAAGTCCCTGCCGCAAGTGTGAGCAAGTAATTTAGCACTTCTGGTGCGAGAGCAAATTCATATTCAATTCATAGACTAGACAAGCAATGAGTCACAAACCACCTGCTACTACACCTGCCAGATAAATCTGTTCTTGTTTACAGTTGGCATTTGAACAGGTATTAATTTATTTACAAATCCAATACAGCAAACACATGAGAAATAGTGAGCATTAAACATGCATTTTTTATACCACATTCAGGTATCACTACTCAAGAGAGCAACACTAGACGAACCATTTTTCTCTTGGAAAAAAGTGTGCTCACTTTTATACTTCTGATTATATTAAAAGCATAATACCAAAAAAAAATCCAACCATAGCTGGCATTAAAAAGAAAAAGAGCAAGGAAAGCCCAAGGTTGTGTTTTGCATTCTCTGTGAAGAGCAACTGCCAAGGCGTGGTCAGTTTTCACAGCAGCTCTACTAAAGGCAACAGATGGTACAGAGGCACCTTATGACATAAACATGAGCTTCCACACACGCACACACACACACACACACCTTACTGGCCAATCAGAGACTGGACAGTAAAAATAGACACTGGGACAAGGCTAGCCTCCAGAGAGATTGCAGCACCACTTCTTAGGGCTAGAGTTTCCAGAGAGAGACGGAGGAAAAAAAAGTAGGATCACCAGTTGCAACCACATCATGGTCTGAACTAACACAAACATCGGAGAAGATGAATTTTGAGGCTAAATGATACAGCTAACTATTAGCACAAAGTCAGTCAAATGATAATGTCATTTATTTTTAGCAGCTTAGCACAAAATACTTCAGGTAGATGCCTACAAAGGGTTGAGCTTGACTAAAATGCATTTAATCAAGTCTGAAGCAGAACAGAGAGTATAAATTTCAAACTGAGTAGAAGGTCAATTGAGTTTCTGTTTTAAATTATGTGAGGTGAATGACAGGAATAAAATGATCAGAGGAAAAGCAAAAAATGTGACCTCATTCAGGTCACATCTTTTTGGGCAAGATGTTCAAACTTTTATATTATACTTTCTCTAATTTATTCCATCTGTTTTATGTCTATATATTTCCGAACTGTACACAAGATCTGAATTTCCAAGGCAGAGAAAAAAATACATATAGGTAGGAATCACAGGGTGCTGCACAGTTTGAAAAATATGACCCATTATATTGATAGCACTGAATGTATAATCTACTTGGGGAATGGATGATAATCTGTCTGCTGTTGGCACAAAATCTGACGGTCACAGCCAATCAAAAGTACACATAAACAGATTAATATCAGAGGGCCCCAGCCCCGGCTACTCGCTGTAAGTAAGCACGGTGTTTATTTCAATGCTTCATACTTCCCCACTTGTTTAGGGCTGCAGCTGTCAGTTTGTTAAAAATGAGATCACTTTGGGACCGGCAACCTTACAATAAGTCCCCTAGGCCAAACAACCGTGCTGGAATTGTCGGAAAACATGTCACCCTGTCATTAGATAATATCTGGAACCCGAAGCAATGCAAGAGCAACACTAAAGAGGCCTCAACTCGCAATTTCAAATTACAAAAATGATTTCAACACAACCTTCCTCTAAGCTAAGAATTTAATTAAGTTCCATGAGAAACTAATGTTGAAAACAAGGGTGGATAGTTGTTGTTTTTTTCCAAAGGTATTGAAGTGTTTATTTCAACACATACCGAAGTCCAGCAGACATTAAAAGTCTATTTATTTCTTACCAATATGATAGGTGTTCCATATTAAAAAACACCGTTTTGGTTGTAGTAATTTGGGGATAAAAAGCAATCAGAAAGCAATATCGACAAAGCATTGTAAGAATGCTATTCATTAATAGTAATGAAAACAGAGTTTCATTACTATTAAATGTCTCAAGTTTTTAAACATTTTTTCTAATAATCACAGAAATCAAACAGTCCATCTCCATCAGACCAGGTTTTTAATCTCACAATTGCTCTACATCATTGACTAAATACATTAACCAATTAGTGCATTGTGGTGAATGCATGGATAATTATCTTAACAGAATAAAAAATGTGCCCACACCGGTGCATTTGTCATGTATCACTGCCATAACACAATGCCTTTCTCCAGGACATGCAAACACAAAACTCATGAATAATTCTTTAAATTAGTTCATTTTCTTCAGAAAGTTACAATTACATGTTTCATACTAGAGTTACCGTATATGAATTCATCACCAATTTTTTTTCTTTAATCCAATCATTCACGTTCACACCCTTTATTTGCTCTGCTTGACTGTTATTGACTTTAAAATCCCATTTACTTCAATCCAGTTTTTCACTTCTCATTCTCATTAAGTCATTTTTCCCCTAGTTTATTTTATTGTTTATTCTCTAGTATCGAGGCATATTGTTTCTAGTTTCCCCGACATGATGTTTTGGCATTCTCGTCTTTTACAACCTCACCGTTTTGTTTGCACTTGTTCTCAATTTCAGAAACATTAGCCAGGAAGGCATCACCATCTTTTGACATGCAACATTTTCCTTTTTGCTGGATCACATGACGGTACTCTTGTCGGTGTCATGTTTCCTGTCAGTCAGCCAGGTGAAAGAGCTTGTTATGGTCTGAAATTATTTTCTGTCAAATTTAGACTGAGTTCTCCATTGTATTTTTGCTACAGTACTTCTATGTAGCAAATGGTACGCAGTTGGAAAAACCTCTCCCTTTAAATGGTGCCCAATTTGTAAGCAAAATGCATTTGTTGGTTCCATACTCAATTATTGGACTTAGTTTGAGTAAAAAAAAATCTGAATCAGGTGTGATGGTTTTGTTATTTTTGTGAGAAAAGCCCCTGTGAAAACATGCATGTAGCATTCATCCTTTTCTGTATAAAATCAAGAAGCGTAAAGTAAATTAAGGCTGGACAATAAATCAGTATCAATATACAACACAATAGACATGTGATCAATATCAATAGATAATACATCTCATAGAATATTCAATATATACATCTGTCAACTCTGATCCAGAACCGCACGGCATTCTGGGATATGCATACAGAGGAAAGACTTTAGCTGCTTAACTTCTTACAGCTAGCTAATCTATCTTAGCAGCACCAACTAACTCACTCACTCTTTAGTTACCTAGCAACAAACTATTGAGCTACAGCAGCATTTTCAGGTTTCGCCACTGTGCCTCATAATGGCAAAAAAAAGTGGATAAAACAGGAATGCTTGGCAGTATATCAGATATTTACTACAAAATATAAATCAATAATTATCAATATTGACAATTATCAATATCACCTGATATGAAACGATTATATTGCGATACATTGCATCACAATTGCAATTGTAGTTGCAATTGTAACTACAAGAACTCAAAGCTAACTCTCACCTATATTTATACCCAAACATTGTGTGAATATAATTACCAACACTGGAGAGTCATGCGTACTGTTACGGCAATATTACTTGCGATATATCCCTACTTCCGTCTTTCTTCTCTTTTTCATCTGTGCTTTCACTCTGTGACCTTTAGCATTTTGGGCAATGTCACTTGTGTCCAGTTTGAGCATCTACTGCTGTGAGACTCTGTCCAACTGGCTAAATATAGCTTTAGCATGAAAATGCAAGCTCACAATACGTCAAATATAGAAGTCAAGAATTGTGTCACTGCAAATAGTCCTTTGTGATGTGAATATTGCAATTGCAATAAATTAGCGATAGATGATGACTAAATATACAGCGTTTGATGTCAAGCATGCCGAATGTTCCAGCATGGCGGTTTGAATCCTCCCTGACCCTGTTCAGTCTAAGTGTGTTCTGTGTGTTGCTGTAGCCACTGAGGCAGACAAAGCAGACATGTGCTTTCATAAGGTAGAGAACAGTCCTTCAAAGACACATCCCCCCCCTCTCTCTCTCTGCTAATGATTGTTGTTGTAAAAGAACCTCCAGTGGGAGTAGGTACACAATTCACCACAATGCCACAGAGAATAAGGTAGATTATTACAGTTTGCTAAAAGCAAAGATGCTGCACAGTCACAGATTTTTCATTGTGTGTAACCTGTACAGATGTTTAATTAAAAATGCAAAATCCTGGCAAGATTTTTTTTTGTTTTTGTTTGTTTACCTTAATCACCTTCAATTTCCTTTTTCTGTGAAAGTCATACGTAAAACCAAATGAAATTTGTCATTATGTAAATACTGATATTTAACTAAAATCGTCTTGAATTGTAAATCCCTTTAAATAATGCCTCTCAGACCAATACTATTTAAAGTTTCCACTTCTTTTTACTTCAATGAAATGTAGATGGATTTCATACAACACAACCTACATAACAGCTAAGTTACTTTATAAAAGAGAGATGAGAAAAAAGCAACTTTTTTAAAGAAAGTTCCAAGAAGTTTACTTTGAAGTTTGCCGAAACTGTTTCACACTGTGGGAATGCTTTTCTTTAGGAGAGACACAGAATCTAGTCAGAGTTAATGGGATGAAGGATGGGACTGAATAAAGGGGAATAGTAGAGGAAAGCCTGTAAGAGGCTGTAAAACGCTTGGAAATGGGGTGAAGGTTGACCTTCCAATGGCGAATCTGGTTCAAGTCTTAAAAATTGCTGTTCACAGATGTTCTCCATCCTATGTGTCTGAATGTGACATATTCAGGAACAAAAGTCTGTCTTTAAACGTGCAAAGATGATTGAGACATATCCCAAAAAGGTTTGCTATTGCAATTGCAACAAAAGGGTTGCAAAGTATTAACTCAGCTCGGCTGAATCAAAGACGTCTTTCATATGTTTGTTTAAAATTACATCTGAAAAGCATAAATATATACATTTATTTGCTTTATATATATATATATATATATATATATATATATATATATATATATATATATATATATATATATATTTGTTTTATTTGGATTTTGGAAGGAAGAAGATCTCCTTCCTTCCAAAACCCAAATAAAATGCATGAAAGTTTTTTGTCTTTTTTTTCCTGCATGGCACTGCATATAAACTAAAGAATAGAGACATGAGATTTCCTGTTTTGCTTTATCTGCATTTGTTGTTTTTTTTGGATTCGTTGAATAGTTTAAATGTGAACTGTGCAGACAGCTTGCGAGGCAGTGAGCTGCTTCTTACTTGATTAGTTAAGATAGTTTATTTGCTTCACAGGCCTTGTCATCTTCTTTTGGTTTTTATGGCATTAATGTTGAAAAGCCGGACAATAGGGCTCATGACACATCCGGACTGCTGGCAAAGAAAGCAAGATGGCTTTCAGGCAGCTGAAGTCAATGAGTCATACTCCATGGAGCTCCTTCAGGGGGGTATGAAAGCCATGGTAAAATAGATCATGACAGACGAGCAGTGTGATGCCAAATTTACAGTGGATACCGAGAGGCTAGGTTCAAACTAAATGGCACAATGTGTAATTTTTCTTTCAAATATTAACAAAATTCTGATGCAAACAAAATGCCAGTTGCTTTTGTTTTAGATTTCTGTGTTATATTTAAGTGGAGTGAAAAATAAAATATGACATAAAGTATACCCTAAAACTAGGCTGATGAGTGCTAACTGTAAATATTCTGTGACATTTAACACAAAAATGAAGAAAATTAGTGAGCATCAACACCAAGGTCAATACTTTAAATTCATCAGGGATCACTTATACTTTGGTTCACCACATAACTGCATCTGAATATTACAACTATGAGCTGCTAAACCTTTATGAACATACTTTCTCTGTAATAAAAGCCCTTTTTGGTTACGTTGGTTACGAAAACTTGGGTAATTATCAACGACAAATGGTTTGCTCTTTTTACAGAAAAAGAATATTTGTAAAACCATAAATAAATTCTCAAAAGCAATGTCTCCTTATGAATATATACAGGGTAAACTGACAGGATGCATATTACATATAAAAAATATGTCTAGATGATAGCAAATAAAATAATTTCTCCTGGTGCAGGAAGGAGGCTCACTGTGCTTTAAATAGTAAAAGATTAGCAATCATTTCAAGCTTTGCTAGTCTTGTTTGAAATGTAATAGTACTTCTCCCATATGTAAAGATAAATCATCACAAATTATATTGTTGAAAAGTTTCAGTAATTTGATTTATAATGTGAAACTTTGAAATTATATTGTTTTGGGGGGGGTGGGGTTTACCTAGAGTTACCTATTTCAAGTGCTTATTTCTGTTCATTTTGATGACTATGCCTTAAAACTAAAGGGAAAACAAAATTCAGTTCTCCCCAAAAAATGGATATAGCAAAAGACCAATTTAAAAAAAAAAAAAAAAAAGACAATATAGGAATTTCAGCCAACTGGAAATAAGTTCATGTTCTGGACCGTTATACTCTGCTGGAACTTTTTCAGTGCTTAAATGGTTACACTGGCCACTCATAGTGCTTTTACGTGACAGCCACATTCACCTAACTGCAATCACAAACAGGGACATATAAGGGTTTAAGTATGTTTACGTGAAAACCCACAACATTCTGATTGCAAGAACACCACTCTTCCCGCTGAGCCACAGTTGCCAGATACTGCATCATGCAGCATTGGACAGAGGTGATCAGGCCTGTATCAAACCATTTCAACAAAGGTCTGTGCAAAGTCTTGTCTGACTGGTCTAAAGTTTGTTGTCGTGCTCTATACACTCTATGCACTCAAACAGCAAAGTTGACATTTTTTTCCAACTAGTTTGCTTCCACTATCTGGTTTTTGTATCTGCAAGGGACATACATACTTTTGAGGAACAATTATCTGACGCATTGACGAACTATGTACATTTGCATAATACTTCACCAAATAAGTCCTATAAAAGAAATAAGACAGGCAAATGGCTTATAGTTCCTGGATGGAAATTGAAAAGTCGTTCACAGAAGAGGCTGTCGGCAGAAAAGTGTGGCACTAGCTCCGTGACCATTTCGTAAAAGTAAACCAGAGAATGCATGACAGAAGCGGAAATCTTGGCGTGACGCACACTAAAACATGTGCCTCAGGTGGTCTTCATGGCTGTATGAAATGTGTGCACGAATATTAACGTCCCAAAACCATGTGACTGTGCGTCAACTGTTTGATATATATCTTTTTTTATTAGTGCTATGTAATATTCCATTTCCTAATAAGTTGGATTATGAGTTATGGGTATTAGATATAAGAGGCAATCATGATGATGAACAGGAAAAAAAATGCTTGAAATACATCACTTTAGCACTGTGTGATGAATCTGAGGTTCAGTTTACAAATTGAATTACCTGAATAAATTTAATTTACTTTTTACTTCAATTTATTGAAATTCACCAGACAGCTTTAGAGAGGGGAATGGGATCACCATGTCAACCTGACAGACGGAAAACTACTCTGCTCTCCAGACACAGCCAACCAAAAATGTACAATAACATTCCTCCATTCTCTAATTATGCCGCTATAAATTGCAGGCGCATTGTGTTCAGCTCACGTCTTCATTCGTTTAATTTCTAATTACCACTGCCAGCATCTACTCCAAAGCTAAAGGGTAAAGTTGAAAATGTGAGAAGCATTTATAACATCAGAAAAGCGTGGCTTGCTCCTCCTCACACACTGTGCATTGATTAAAAGCTTGTCAAGTGTTTCACAGAGAGCTCAATCTGTGGTTCAACAATAGCCCACAATTGATTTTCATCGCTAAACCAAAAGGTTTCAAGATAAGCTTTAATTTTCATTGCATGATGGTAATCTTTGCCCGACATGGATTTAGCTTTAGGTTAATGGCTGCTAAGCAATATAAGATGCCAACATGCAAAAGACAAATCTTAATTGAAGTTGTATTGCTTTCTGCATTGTCTCGTTTTACTTTTATAGAGAATTTGTCCAGTGTAAAAAAAATAAAAAAAAGTAAAAGAACTAAGCTAATTAAAAACAGACTGTAGTTGTGTGCAGCTCAAAATCAAATGAATATAGTGCTGCTAAATAACCACATTGTGAATTATCTAAAAGGGTAAAAAGTCAGATTCATCTGACAATTTAATTTGTATGTTACTTTCCAAGGTAGCTGCTACAATATCCAGAAGCTTTAGTATTTCAAAACAACACCCAAGAAATTGAGTCATGCAGGTGTTTTTTTTTCTTTTTCTTTTTTTTTTCTTTTTTTGTTCTAGGCGAGCTGCTACCGAGCCCAGCAATATCCAAACAGCCTACAGGCTTTCAGAACGAATCTCATCCATCACATCCACTCCAGCAATGTGGAGTTAACTGTAGTACCTCTGCCTCTTCGATGGATACTTCAGCTACACCTCCTGCTCAAATGGGCGAGAGTGCCAGGTTCATGAATTCCACTAAGTACCCAATGCAGCTTTAGATGATACAGCCGGTTAATGTTAGGAATCCACAGGCCTAAATAAGAAAAATACAACCTAAATTGGTTCTTCATAGCCTCTGGAGATTGCTTGCTTCCACGCCCAAACGTCACTGGCTACAGCTGATTAGTTATGGCGTCTGCGTGAAACAAGGAATGGAGTCTGCAGTAGATCAACTAAATGTGTTTTGTCTGGGGCTGGCAATATGGTGAAAAAAGAATTTTTATAATGATAAATTTTTGCTTTGATTATAGTGCAGAACTTAACTGTGGTGTCATGGTGTATCTGTGTGCTTTTGGGAGGTTAATTTGGTTGTGTTGACTTACTTTTCAGCTGCATTTATGTGGTTAGAGTTCATATTTATATGCACATAACACATCATTACATAAGCAATGGAGGGCCTCGATTTTTCACGTCTCACTTACATTCTGGTCCCCGTCAACTGGCGAGCAGCTGGACTCAGTAAAGATGCCACGGTCAGATCCATTTCAAATTTCACTGAGAATAATCAACCCTCATATTTGAGAGTGAGAGGCTATATTCACTGTTACTGTCATATAATATTCCCAGTGCCTTATTCTATCTGCCTTACAACAAACACGCAACCTTAAGTTACCTGCTAAAAATGATGAAAATGTTCCAACAAAGTACTTATGTGACAGATTACCAACATGAGACCGGAAAACTGAGCTGATGTTTGTCTGTTTGTGGGAGATCACTCAAAGTAAAACAAGTTTCACAATGATTTTGAAGAGAAGACAAAATCATTGTGGAGTTTTTGCACAATTATTTTGTCTTCTCAAGCCATCATTAAACAGAAAACACTGTCTCTGTATTCCTTAGAAATGTGGCTCTTTAACCTCACTGTGAGATTTCCAAAAAGTTCTTCTAAATCCAGAATATTCCATGATAATCAGATGTTAATGGGTGTTTTTTTTACACTTTATAATCTGGTAGACTTGCTTAGATTAGGGACCAAAATTGTTACAGTTTCAATTGGTGCAGTTCCCTTTCATACTGCACTGTATCAAACAAATTAAACCTTTCAACGAAAATGTTCACCCTCTCGCCTGTGGTGCCACTGCACCAAGAAACACTACAGGACACTGAGCGCAATCTTCTCCTTCACAGGATGTAAACAAAAATGGAATGGCATCAAATGTTCGTGGTTGTAGGATTTCTCTTTTGCCTTTTGTAACAGACCACGACCCAATTCTCCCTCTACCGAATTTGATTTGACTGGTCTCACCCTGAATGCCCTGCACTAGTCCACTTCCTGCTTTTGGAGCAGTCTCCGGTTCGGCTTGGCATTTACAAGCATTCAAATTGCATCAAAGTTTGCTTCAACCAAACAGAGACCTAGGTTTTTAGGTGGACCACAGTTCAATTTTTTCGGTCCCATAAAAGTTTGATTGCGTATTCACACCTCCCCAAATGAATGAGACTGTCTAGGACAGGGGTGGGCAACTCCAGGTCTCGAGGGCCGGTCTCCTGTAACTTTTGGATGTCTCTCTACTTCAACACACCTGAGTCAAATAATGAGGTCGTTAGCATGACTCAGGAGAACCTGACTGCACTTAGGAGGTGATTCAGCTGTTGGATTCAAGTGTGTTGGACCAGGGAGACGTCTAAGAGTTGCAGGACACTGGCCCTCGAGGACCAGGATTGCCCACCCCTGGTCTAGGCAAACACACTAGAGTGCAATTAAAGCAAACTAAACAGGGCTGGTACGAAAGCGTCCGAAAGCTCAAAAGGAACCTCTGCTGCACTTTGCAGCAGATCATAATAAGATCCTTCTTATTATCTCCTGAAAGTCACACTCTCTCACTCACAAGCTAAATAAACTACAGACATGTCTTGATATTGTCTTTATAATAACTTGTTGCTCATCTAACCTTCCTCTGACTTTTTAAGCACTTCCCTAATAGTGAAAATACCTAGCTTTGAGTTGTCTCCCCTCAGTTTTAGTACCCTAATTGTTCACATGAATGTTCAATAATCAGAAAAAGACAAAAGCTTTTGAAATTTTGTGTCTGACAGCAATTAAGCTGAAAATCAGTGAAATTCTATCAACAGCCAATTTCTAGACGCTCCAGTAAAAATAATCAGTAAACTCCATAAAAGCACCTCTTCGGTTGGAGGTTACAATTAAAAGAAATGAGGGAAAAAAATGCTAATGTCACAAGAGAGCAAGCAGTGATGGGGCAAATGTCAGGGAGATGGTGTAATTTCCTTAATTACTTATTCATTATTCATGCGGATCAATCGCCAGAGGCCTTTGTGTGCAGTCCAAATAACAAAGGTCACAGTGGATGTTAAGATTTCAGGCTGCCCTGTGTCAAAATTATCAACCTGCTACAAAGTTCATACTAAATTCAGAGAATCATTGAAATATTTCAGTGTCTTGCCTGTGATTGAAAATAAAAATTGAGACCGCAATCTAAATGAATTCAAATCAAGCGATCAGTGTGTGACTGATGTGCAAAAAAGCATCTGAAATTCTGTACTACGAAACAACAATTCTTATTGAATATAACTGTACCTAAAGCTCCCTAATTTGTAGATATTAAACAAATGTGAATA
This sequence comes from Poecilia formosa, assembly GCF_000485575.1. NCBI lineage: Eukaryota > Metazoa > Chordata > Actinopteri > Cyprinodontiformes > Poeciliidae > Poecilia > Poecilia formosa. The sequence goes on from NW_006800002.1 coordinate 1,310,875, forward strand.
AACAAATGTATCCGCCTTGTTAAAAATAACAACATGATTCAATCTCAAGAAAGGATCAATGAAATATAAAGTCACAGTAAAGTGCAAAGAAGCTTAAATAGCATGTTTCCCCCAGGTCAATCATAAAAATAATAACAATGTAAAGTGTTTTTCTTATGGCACACAATTTTCTTAACACTACATTTTAATGCCTATATTTATTTTAAAAACTATAATGGTAACGGTATTTGATGCCTTTAAAACAAGCTTGTGTATAATTTGCAGTTATGTTCCATAGAAAAATGCATCAGACAGAGACTCCGGCAGAAGAAAGTGCTGATGTCTTTTGAGAGCCCAACACAAACATCCCTTGTAAATGTTAGAAATTTAAAATGTGATTTCCAAATATTAATTCCTTTCACTCAAAGCAAATCAATCTACTAGAGGTTATGATTTTGTACAGTATTCTCTAGGGATTTTTTTCACACAACTGGTGAGTGATGTGAATAGTTCTCTCTAAAAAAAAAGAGTGTGGGTCTCGACGAGTCTAACCTCTAAAGGGGTAAAATAGCATTTGGGAAAATTGCATAAAAAAATGTCTTGTATCCTATGGCATCATCTCACACTGGGAAAAAAATCACTTTTTCACACAGGGCCATATAGGTTTGGATTTTTTCTTCTCCCTTAATAATAACTCTTATTTATAAGCTGCATTTATGTTTACTTGTGTTGTGTTTGACTAATGTTTAAGTTCGCTTGCTTTCTGAAACATTAAAGCGTGAAAAATGTAGGAAATCAGGAAGGGTGCACACCGTATTACAATGTGTGCTTGCATTTCAAAAGACATTGCACGTAGGTCTAATCATGAGAAAATGAATGACACCTTATGGAACATGAAGTACTGTACCGATTGTATGTGTCTTGTTTGTGAATTCACAATGCCCTGCCACATTGTGACCAGGTACTTTACTTTTCTGACATCATATTCTTTTTTTTTATTACTTTTTGTCCATAAAGAAACAACTGACCATCTTTAAATCAAATTTAACTCCTCCAAGATTGCCAACAAGAATTTATTAGCTAAAACAATCAGACAGTAGATGATCAAATAGGTTTGTGCAGTATATGTGGCGTTTGATAAATGCGGCACTCAAGTAGCTGAGTTTTTCAACAGGTTGGTTTATGTGGTGATAAATTTGTGTAAGCTAGCATTAAATGCAGAGGAAGGTAATGTGGGGCTTTATTTACTAATGGTATGTCTTTAAACACCCATAAAATGAAGCACTGAGACCCAGTAATGTGCCGTAAGTATAAGGCAGATGTGGGTTGAATGTCTCAAGTCAGGAAACTGCAACAGGAAAACGGCTCCTTAAATAAACTTGCCAATATCTTGTCTGAGTAATAAAACTGGAACAGACACATAGTAAGGCTGGAATAGGACCTATGTTTAATTTGCCACTACACACAGTGAGGAGGATGGTAAGGAAAAATAAATAAAAAAAGTTGCTGTTGTCAGAAAAAAGTCACAGCTGGAGAACTGCAGCACTTTTTTTTTCCTGTGGAGGGTGATGCTACTGCGACAAAAACAGAATAAAAGATGAAAGCCTTTTTTCTAATCTTTACTATGGTTACAAATTATGGATGGTGTTACACAATTTCAACAGGAAGACACATTTATAATAATAATTAAAAAAAAAGATTAAGGAAATCATTACCATGTTTTTACCATTTTCAATGTAATGTGAAAGAAAGGAGACAATTGGGTTCAGTTAGCAAATACCATTCACATAAAAAAATACCTCTGACACAAAATCAAATTCATGCAATAATCACTGTTACCATTTCAAAGTGGATCCTGGATGTTGGATGGAAAAGATGGAGCTGGCAACTCTTCCCTGGAGATTGTGTCTTATTAAAGTGATCTAATTAGATTGTTATAAATAACCCAATTCTTACCAGAATGACTTTGAATGCACTACTTAAGTCGCAGACTTTTTTTGACACAATTTTGGCTTCGTTATCCTCTTATCAAAATAATTTAAAATAATTTCCCTGACATTCAAAGACACATTCAAAGTACACTGAACAATACGCTTCAAACGTACACTCCATTTTTTCCCCCCACATTTCATATTTGTCTCTAAATATAGTTTTCTCTTAACATTGCAGATCCAATTTACAGTATTTGACAAGAATGTTGAGTAGCTGCCAGATATTGTGAGGCAAGTCAGCAGAATAGCACATAGCAGAACCTGAGTTTCATCGAGAGATGAAACTTCAATAGATCTCTGACCTGAGAGAACAAGTGGGCGTCGTTTCTTCCCAACACTTGGGAAGAATTAATTACCTAGCAATCAGAGACAAAAAGATAATGCAATTTCATTTTAATTTCTACAGAATAGCATCCCTTAAGTGCCACTTCAAAAATAGCTTTTTCAGGAGATGAGCTGAGAGGCATATGGAGCAACCTTTTGAAGAAGAGCTGACTTTTAAAAGTGGAGCATCCAAATATTTTGACCAGGTTACAACAGTAAAACCATTTGAAATAAATAAATAAATAAATAAATACAAACACTTAATATTTCTGATGTAATTTCACTCCAGTTTCGTTGAAAAATAATCACCGGCTTGAAATATTCTTGTTTATTCTGTGTTATGAGAAAATATGTCTTGTTATCCTGTTCTGGTTTCCATTTTTTTCATGGCTGTTAAAGCAATCTTGGATCATTGACCTCTTTTTAAATGGATCATGACCCAGATTGGCAGAAACAAAAGACAAAGTAAAGACTTAAATGGAAGAACTGGTTTCTAACAATGAGCCAGTTACCAATAAGCCAGATATACCATGCTAAGATGAAGAGTAGAGAGGAACTCAACAGGGTCAATGTATAGAGAACTATTCATAAGATGTGTGTCGGCCATTTCCCGTCCTAAAACCTAATGGCTGGATTGGCAGTTTGCACTTCAACCCTTTAGCAACTTTTAGGTGTAACACCCACAGGTTGACTTCAAGCCCCTTTAGCCTCTTTCAAAAATCACAGAGAAATTACAGGAGTCTTGGTTTGAACTTTAGGAACAAAAAGCTTAAACATCTTCAAAGTTGTAAAACTGTAGTACACGATGCCAGCTCAATATGATAAAATCTAACTAGAAACTCCTCACACTGCATAAAGGAAGATGCCAGACCTCACAACTTGTTGCTACCGCACAATCTCATTAAACAGAACAAACGGTGACATCGGTGCAACGATTGATAGACAGCAAGTTTTGGGTGTGAACACTCACTCAAACTCTGTGGATTCTGAACAGAGAGAATCAGGAAAATGAGACAGATGTGTAAACACTTCTGACAAGACATAAAAGGACAATTTTCAGATATCTCTTGCAGCAATAACGATGCGCAATTTCCCAAGAAACTTTCTGATGCTGCTTGAAATTTGTAGTAGGCTATCTCAGGAAAGTGGTAAATTGGTGGTTGGTGAATTTGTAACCCCAAATGACCACAGACCAACAATTTAACCCTACAGCCAGAGATTTTCTACCAATTCTTTCATAGGAAAAGACTTTGTTTAAGACAGCCGATGCTCAGGACTGAGTAAATCTATGTCCATTTTACTCGGCTCTGGAAAGTTGCTTTTAGCTATGATGATATTTTCCAACATGCATTGTCCATTTGACTCACTACCGCTGAATTAATTGCAATATTAGGTAGGTAACTAATGTAACATTACAAACTGCATCACTTGTGTTTAGTTTACTGATATAAATCCCAATCAGATTTTCATGAACAAATTAGAATTAGAATTCAATAGAAATTAGAATTCAGAATTATTAATATAAAATAGTATTCTGTAACAGGAAAAATATTAATATTGAACAATACATCTTGTCAATGTCAAACTGTAACATTACTTGCATTCCAGATGTAGGGTTTCTTTCTGGATGGTGCTCTACAGATCCTTTTTTGCATAAAACATATGATTTAAATCTCATCACTGTCATTTATTTATCCTAGTTCATTTTTAATTGTTGTTTATTTTCTGGATCAAAAACTAGCAGGCAACAGACGATTTGTTCAGAATTTTTAGATGCAAGGCCTGTGAGTGAAAAGCCACTCAAAGAGAACAGAACTTTTAATTGCTAAAATAGTTTCTATTTGAACTCAAATTAAAAGGGCTGAATTGCACAATTATGCTCAATTTATCTCTGAATGCTTAGAACGCTTTGAAGATCATTTTAATACACATTATCACTGTGTGAAACAGAATCATCTCCAAGTTCCCAGGCAATCGCTAAATCTGTAGAGAACTGTAATGTTAGACAGTTTGCCACATTTTATGGAGTACATAAAAATGCCCGAGGCGTAACAATCCAAATGTCCCTCTCCTCTATGCATAGTGATGCATACTATAGTGTTTCAATAATGAATGCACCATGATGTGCATACATGAAGGGACGCATGCTGCTTCCCTTCATACTACACAAAAGAAAATGAGCGGTATATCATTGCCAACAGCATGCTGCTCTATTACAGAAAGATAAGACACCATTTTCTTAAATCAGACATACTTTAAGCTCGGAAATACTGTGAGCTTCAGCTGATAAGGCTCATCTGTATCACTTGTAAAACCGGGATGCACTTCTCTCTGTTGCAGACAGTGGCACCACCATGGGCTCACCTCTTCTTTTAAGGGTCACTTGGTCTACAGACAAGACAGTGATGACTCAGTTTAGTCTACAAGGAGCCTGCGAAGGTGCTTTCAGTTTATAATAGCTATTGGAAAAAATAGGAAATTAGTCTTTATTTGCAAGTGAATAGCTTTGAGAGAAAAGCAAATACATTTTGTGAGCGCTTCGAGCATTTACATAAAGGGCCGGTAAACAGGAGCGGCAAAGAAAACAGCCTTGCTGAAATGGTTGAAGTTGTTTTGACCAACGTCGTCCTTATCAATGGATATGAAGAGGCGGACCTCCTCAAATCTTTTGCTTTGATATCTGGATTGTATCCAGATGGTTTTATAAAATATGAAAAACCGTATAAGACATAGATTAAACAAACTTACAGAAACCAAAATATTACAAGGAACCCAGCTGCACATGGCAAACAAAAGTCTCCAGCTCTACAGCGACAGCAGAAGTTAATAAATGATCAACAAGAGTCCCTTTTAATGAAACCACTGCCATACAGGAAATAAAGAAAGATGTGAGAGGAGGTGATGTGCACCACTGTGGAATTTCTGCATGGTCTCTGGAGCTTTTAAAATTAGAAAACAGCTGAGGCAGAATGCAGGTAATTGCATTAGCAAATGAGCAAACTTGATTCAATAACAGCCTGTTCCATTTTAACTGTGCATTATGTTTGAGCAAAGTAATATACTGAGTAAACGCGTTGTGCATCCACCGACCACAAATGCCAGGAAATGGAAACGTTATGTAGTACAGACTTTTTGTCGATGTGACAAAGCATACATTTTCCCTAAATAGATCCTTTCACTTTTAATCTGGGCAGATACTGAGCCATGACAAGGCAGTATCCAAAGATTAACATACCAAAACAATGGTCAGAATGTCATATGAACACACAAGTAATTGTCTAAAATACAACTTGTGTGTTGACACACCCAATAAATGAGCATTTTGACCTATTCGTTTCTGACTTTGGCATCCTTGAACTTGGACTACAAAATTGCTGAAAGAAATAAAGATGCCAGATTTGTAAAATTTGCTAGCCAGTGGACCATGACCTTGATTAGCAGTTCTGCAACAAATATTGGGACAAAACAGTTAAAAAAAAATCTGATAGGGAACAGAAAAATTCAAAGGATTGAAAAATGCCACCCAAAACCCAAACAGTTGTATTTTGATACTCTACACATGTGTTGGTATGAAATTTACAAAATCTTGGTCTTGACTTTTATCTTAAGGCTATCCAAAACTACAACTGTAAATCCTTTTTAAACTGCAACCTAACTTCTGGCTCCATTCAAACAAACCAATAAGATTTTTTACAATTAAACTGTCAAATGTGGCTTTACATGCCAAAGATGAGACACATCTTGTAAACAAGGTATCAAATTGTAAACTTGAAAATATTTAATTTACAGATGTTTATCTGTTTGTACATCACTCAAGAAGAACAGGCGCTAAGTGACTTCAGTCCTTCATCTTCACTTACTCTGTAGGTAATTCTAAGTCAGTTAACCTTTTAACAGGATAATAACTTTAAAGATGCAGCCAGAGCAACAGTAAAATAGTTTAGAGGAAAACATGTTTTGGTTCAAAGTACTGAGATCTGATTGAATATCTGTAACAAAAAGTGCTGTTTCTAAATGTACTCTAGCTCAAGCTCTTTTGCTAATAAAAAAAGGAAAAAGCTAGATGACACATAATCCCAAAGGCTTTTCATTGGGAAAGTATCTAGAGGTGTGAAAACTTTTGAAAGTAACAATGTCTAATTAAGCTGGTTAGCCAAGGAACACCTGATAAGCTTACTAAAAGGTTACTAAACACCTCCACCACAAAGCATTATTTGACTGCTGTACCTTGTATATAATGTAAACAAGGGGTAGCAAATTAGAGAAATCTACATGGGGCCAGTGCCAATTTTACCTCAAGCTGTCCACTAACCGTATAATTTTTAATTGCTACTTGACCAAAAGAGATTGAATTAGTGCCTGAGACAGCAAAGGAGTGGAGGAAACATCAGCGGTCTACAGCTTTCCGTTGCTTTGTATTGTCCAGCTCTAAAGCAGAGAAAAGCCTTTTAATACCAAAAGATGTGCCAGCCTAACTAAGATTCATTGCCCAAAGGGATCGTGTATTCGCAGGGTGTGCCTTCCGTGGGTTCCTTTGATAACGGACAAAGATGCATAGCTCTAATTTCATGACAGAGACGAAATCTTACCGGGTTTCCAATTAAAAGAAAAGCAGGAGGAATTTGACATTAGAATTGCATTCTTTAGCAAACAAGCCGGTTTTCATTAATCACACACCATAGGAAAACACACCACCCTCTCCCATGTACTTCTTATTCTGTGCTGCATTTAATCTACTCTATACTCATGAATTAAAAGTCATTAATATTCATCCCTAATATGAACCTCAAAGGTTGGACTTAAGGACACCATCGCCACAGAGGCTAAACATTTACAAACAGCCGCTAATCCCCCGTTCTATCTCCCCTCTGCCAGGAAAACCCTGAGGAGACAATGTGTATGTTCCTCGCGCGGTGCCACATGGGGTCACGCGCTCATGTAAAGTCATCTATTTAGTATCCCGAGGCAACAAATCTCCTCTGAACTCTCTCAGACCTGGATCTGTCTGTTCCGGTCGCCATCACCCAGAGACTCATGTACTGACCAGAATGATTCCCAGCCTCCCTCACACTTCCTTATTCCTGATGAAAGTCTTTGTTGTTTTCATGTGTCTTGGAAGTGATTTTAGTTTGATTCACATAAAACTGTTACTCAATTGACTTTGTGATGGTAAAGATCACTAGTCTTAACTACAGCTCAACAATATAGTTGTGATATGAATGTGTGCAATAAGGCAATTGCGAAGGGCTGTTTGGTCGGCTATCATATACGATGCGTTCAAACTCTGCTTGCCAATAACACCTTTAACCAGTTGGGTGATTTTCACTGTCCACACCTGAAATTAGTTACACAGCTGTGAAAAAGTAATTGCTTCCTAAACCTAACAATTGATTCTTTCATTGTCCCTAGCAACAAGTGTGGTTTTTCGTCAAACATTCAAAAACCATCCTTTTGTCTCATCAAAAAACTCTCTTAGCAGTTTCCTAAATGTCTAAGGGATAATGGAGTTGTTTTTTTTTTGTTTTTTTTTAAATTGTCACCTTTGACTGCTACCATGAATGCCATGTTTGTCCACTGACCTTAACTGAAGCAAGTGAGACTGGCTTTAGTAGTTGTTCAGGGTCTTTTTATGACTGCATGAGTGAGTCATCAACACGTTCTTGGAGTAAATTTGGTAAATCGGAGGACCATCTACTGTTTGGAAGGCTCACCTTTTTTCGTATTTTTTTGACTTGTGGATAACGTGTTGAACTAAGATTTGCTATCTCTAAGCATCCAAAGTCTTACAGATTGTCTTTTTGTTGTTTGAGGCCTCTTAGCCTGCCTTGTGTTGTCAAATTATTAAATTTCAGTGATTTCTTCATTCTACAGGTTTGGCAGAAATCATTGCCTGAATGTTGCCTAAATTGTTAAAGATAAGGATACCTTAACCATAAATAGATGAAATTATGTCATTTTTAAATGTGCATCTATATTCTCTAGTACTCCACTGACCTACCACATAAAACAAATGGTTAGATCTTCTAGTCAGGTCACCTTTATGTTATTCCTTTAGTTATGATGGGAAAAACAACAGCAATTGAGTTGAAACTACAATATTTTACTTTTGGTTTGAGTTCTCTGTCAGGCTTTCTACAGCTACAGGCTTTTTATTAAATTTTACAGAGTTGTGCTTGACAGTACAAGACACAAATCTCATTAGTTTTGTAAAGTTTGCTGAAAAACAGAGCGACATCTTTGTTACAGAGTTGGTAAAGAGGTCATCACTCCCCCAACTGCACTGTTACTATTATAGATTTAGCCATATAATAAATTCTCGCAGTAATTATTGAAATAAACAATAATATTATTGTTATTGACACCATTTATATGTAATATGTTGATAAGGCATAATATAATGCAAGCTCACCCTCTCAAAAGACCAATAAGCTTTAACTGTGTAAAGAAAACTTAACACGGGAACTGAAAGGATACTTTAAATGTAAAAATATAAAACACAACAACCAAAAATCATAAATAAAATGGAAATAAAACAAAAAAACAAGTGAAACTGGAAATAAAATGGATTCTGATGTTGCTGTAAACAAAATTGCCCTATCACAATGGAAATTATCGAGCTCATTTTAATTTGTCACCCGACTGATTAATTGCTTATTGCGACAGGCTTAACTGCAGTAACTTAACATTTTCACGTAGTTGCAATTGGTGTTAACAGAAGTAAATTATTCCAAAGAGGATAATTATTTAATACAAAAACAAATAGATTTTGCCAGGGACAGTTAAATCACAACGATTAAATAGATGCTCTGCTGCTTGCTTTAGGGGGGAAATCCAGTTTATTTTTGCCTCTGCAAGATATGCACGCTAGTCTGAAATCATTACTTTTTATCAAATTGGAGCTGCTGGACTCGCAGCCGTTGCTTATAGCAGCGCTGGCTCCCATCCTCACAAAGATAAAGTCAGTCGTAAGGAGGGCTGGAGCTTTCCTAAGTCAGCCTGCTTCCATCTTGCTTTAGAAACAGAGCAGCACGGAGTTACGTCATAATTTCCACATGACTGATGATGTAAGACAGCCTCAGTGAACCAACCCTACTGTAAAGCACAAAGCCGCTTTCTCCTATTCAAAGGTGCCATATGGTGAGACACAGAGACGTCCCACGATTTAAAGACGTTTAGAACTAATCTCTTATCTAGTCTGGCTTCGTTCTCTACGGCTGTAATTCATCTTTGAAAATGGATCCACGTTAGCAGTTATCAGTTGGAAGAGGATCAATTACAGGACAGGGAACAGAAAGAGGGTTAATCCCTCCTGAATCTCAGTTCAGTCATTAAAGCTGCTAGCAGTCCTGCCCTACAACCGGCAGTTTAAAGATGAGGATTTTATTTCGTTTACATTCAACTACTTACAGCAATGACTATTGCTAACGAAATGTATGGCTGTAAGTAGTTGAATACATGTAAAGGTAATAAGGTAATAAGTTGTTCCTTATTACTTTGTAAGGTAATAAGGAAGAACTTCAATGAAAAGTTTTGTCATTAAGGAAATTACTAAATCGGGTTTCTCTCAAAGTACTCTAGGATAGTATTTTATTTTAGGTTTTTAAGAAAAGTGAAGATTACAAATATTAACATTACTTGGCACTATAATATATTAAATAATTGGTTAGTAATTTTAAAGCTGTGTCAACTTTACATTGTGCAATTTTCCACTAACTAATAATTCTCCCCTAAACACTCATCTATAACTCTTGATTTGTGATAATTTTTTACATTATGGCTCACAGCCCAGAGTGCCTTCCTGTTAGGGGTGGCACAAGTCCTTCAAAAAAAAAAAAGAAAGAAAGAAAGAAAAGGTTGTCTTTCATTTGTGTTTGAACTGTTGTCTATCTAGGTGGGCACACAGGTCGAAACAAAATATGGCACAGACAAACATTCTCTTTGACTAGTTATTATTTAAAAAAAATATTGTGTTAAGAATTGATATTTATTATGATGATCATCCATGAATTCTCAAAATATGCATTATGTTCAGAATGGTTACTATGTGAACATTATTTAAAATATCAACTTATTTAAAAAATAATCAGTTATGATTTGTTTTTGTTTCTTTTTTACAATTATGGTCTGCTGCTTAGTGGAACAATTCCTCTGGTGTAGTAAAGAAACCTACTTGATAATGAGATATATACATTTATATCCTCTTTTTTGCCAAGTTTATTACTATTACAATAATGATCACATATATTTGAGTCTGAATTTGCTTGATTCAGGCTGAATCAAGCAAATTTAACTATTCCCATGGTTTTTGACAGATTTGGACTGCATTTGATCCTCCCCATCGTGATTTTCAAATGTTTACACAAGTTAAACCTGATGTGGATCTGGATTATCATACACTAATAATTTACTCTACCAAACATAGCTTGGAATGTAGGATAAAACTATGTTGCTGTAAATGCAAATTGGCCTTTGAATCACCTCAGAATGGGAACCATGAAAAACACGGTAGCTGTATAGATAGGCAGAACTGGAATGGAAATTTCTATATTAAATTCAGGTACTAAAAACACTGTTTTGATTTGTAAATCTACTTTTTAACAGATTTCCTAACTGACAGACAAACATAAAAATTCCAGAACCATTCAGCATGCTATATTTATTAACTGCATATTATAATGTATTTTTGCTCTTACTGTACTGTACATCATTCTTAATTCTATTTTTTATATATTTTATATTTTTATCTTTGTGTGAACCTACATGCTTTGACTGCCTGTCACTTTACTGCTGTTACACCTGAATTTCCCCACTGAGGAATATATAAAGGATATCTATATTCTTCTATTCTAACTAAAATGTAAAAAAAAAATGTGCTTTTGAATAATAACTGAATTATTAGCTCGTGCATCAGTAAATACCAAATTCTTAATAGCACATTTCTAAGCCATTTATAGCCCCAGAATATGTTTGTTTTATTATTATTTTTTTACCAAGCTTCCTTTCAAAGAGAGAACTAAATCTTCAAAGATAAACATTTTTTCATCTCAGCAAATTTCCCCTTGAAAAACTAAGTTTTCTTCAAAAATTCACAAGTCGTCAGCAAATTACTATGTGGGTTTCCAAGGGGTGTGTTTGAGTGTAATTGGTTCTAAATGGTTTTCAAAATAACAGCTACAAGAGTTAGACCATTTAAATAAATGTACACAGTGATACTCAAGAGGTTCTTGCAGTGTCTTTTTTTTTTTCTTGATATTGTACCAAAAAAAATTATGCAATGAGGGCTGTATTACCATGACAATGCAGTGAGAGCTCCACTCCCACTGCGTTTTCCTCTCTAGCCCGAGGAACACCCCTTCACATCGGATTGTACATGAAGGATTAAAAGGCTAACCCACGGAAAATCCTGAGCCTGGTGTAGCTAAGAGCACTACTTCAAACATAAGCACCACACACGCACACTTCAGAAAAGGGAGAGAGGAATAAAAAAAATCACCGGCGTTAATCAAAAGAGGGCGTGCAAAATGTCATTAAAATGTAATTTCACACAAACTCCCTCAATTAGACTTATGTAAGGGCGCGTTTAACAACTTAGAGGATCTCATTTCAAAGCCTGCATCGTGGCGTCTGATTACACAACAGATGATTCAGAGTGGAAGTTGTGCTTGCTGTGCATCTAGTGTAACCCACGACTGCCCCTGACAGACCCTTGATGTTCATGTGCATTGCAAGCCCCACCTCCAGGATGTCACCATCGTACTGCAAACGGACAGGTGCACGTCAAAACACGTTTTATTTCTTCATTTACTACACACACATATATAATTTTTGCACAATTTGTATTCTTAAGAGTTAGTGACACGATGTGCTTGGCGTGTTCGATTCCGCGCACTTGTGCCTGTGTCCACACACACACGCACACAAGGGAGCCCCAGCATCACTCTCCATCAACAACAAACACGTCCCATCTGAGCAGAGAGAGCAACGGCCCACGTAGACACGACTCTCAAAACACAAACCCCAATAATCCCTGAGTCACACTTCGCTACAAACACCGCGCTCGCACACGATTTTAAATCTCACTGCATCCTAATTTATTTACTGTGTACAACAATGCAAAGTCAGCGCAGAGGCTGTGCCACGCGAGGAGCAGCGGTTTTTTTAGCAACCAGCTGAGTTGTGCTTCCGCGCGCGCGCGTGTGCATGTATGTTTGAGAGAACATGAAAATAGCAACAACAACAAAAAAACATTAGCCAGCAAGCTGTCTTTACTGGACACACAGCTCGCCTGGAAGCTAATTAGCAGCAGTCGCAGCACCGTCACACCTGCTAAATAAAAGAGTGCCTGCGGGCGGAGGAGGCAAGAGAGTGCCTGCGGTCCTGGACCACAAATAAAAAGAATGGGACGGAGTATTCAAAATAAAATAAAATAAAATAAAAACACGTGAAAAAGAGCATGTTAAAGATTCTTACCTATGCTGCCCACAAGAAGCAAGGCTAAAAAAACATTCCTGGTCTGGACCATCTCAACTCCCGAGCAACGTGAACGTTAAACGGCGTAGCGAACGTTTAATCCCCGCTCTGCTCCCTTACAGTGATGCTCTCCGGGCTTCCCTTTTTTTTTTCCTTTTCCTCCTCTCTCGCTCGCGCTCTCTCTCTCTTTCTTAGCAACTGTTCATCCTAATCTTTACATCTGAGCTCGTCGATTTTAAGTGTCAGTGGCCGGCGTCTTTGATGACAAGCAGCGGTCAGAGATAAGCAGTGATGAGCGCCAGTGCACAGTTCAAAGTCTGACTGACAAGTGGAGCCTTTTCACATCCGCAAATTACTCCGCGCGGGCGGAGAGGAGAATCTGCCGCTGCTAAATAGTGCGCTGGGCTCAAAGACGGGGGTTGTGGTGATGATGATGATGATGATGATGAGGAGGAGGAGGAGGTGGAGGATGATGGGGAATCCCCAGTCATTGCAATAATAATTCACTTAGCCCATTACACATCAGTAGCATAAATAAATAGATAGATAGATAGATAGATAGATAGATAGATAGATAGATAGATAGATAGATAGATAGATAGATAGATAGATAGATAGATATTGAAATATGTTATTTACAAATTGGGATACTTATAAATCCATTCTAAATCTATGAGTAGTCTGTTATTAAAATAAGTGAATTTTTCTTTTGAAACGTAGACTCTAATACGGGATTGTTACCTACAAGTATCATCTCTTAGAAATAAAGGTATTTTATATGTGGCATACAGTATAACCAATTTATATAAACACTAAAATTATATATATATACATATCGGGGCCCTCGGGGCAGTCACCCCCAAACTGGAGCAGTGGCTCAAACAGATCCCAGGAACAACATCAGACATCTCAGTCCAGAAAGGCGCAGTTCCAGGCACAGTCAAGGTAATGCGCAGAACCCTCAAGCTCCCAGGCCTCTGGTAGAGGACCCGAGCTCAGAGGATGAAAGAGACCGCCCGCGGAGGGTGAGAAGGGAACTATATATATATA
>NW_006800002.1:1324698-1349518 GCF_000485575.1 Poecilia formosa
GTCTATTTCCTCCCCTCCACCCCATCTTACGTTCGTTCATTCGCCCAGTTCTAGGCACAGCCAAGATACTGCGCAGAACCCTCAAGCTCCCAGGCCTCTGGTAGAGGACCCGAGCTCAGAGGATGAAAGAGACCACCCGCGGAGGGTGAGAAGGGAAATTTTTAAAAAAATATATATATAAACACACACACACACACATACATACATTTCCCATTTGGAAGCAATATAATATTGAATTTGTACCAGAAAATATAGAGCCAGGGGTAGGCAGTGGTTTTTAAATTATCCTCAATTGGTACAAAATGGCTGAAAATGTGCCAAGAAAATATCCCCTCCCTACAGCTCCCCACCTCACTATCATCATTAGCCTGAAACAGGATGGATCCATGCTTTTATGTAAATGCCAAATTCTTACCCTTGCATTTGGATATTGGAGTGGAAGTTGAGACATATTTGAAAAAGCTAAATCTTCTTTCAATCTGTTATTGTCCAATTTTAAAAACTATGCTGAAATTGCTTGATACTGGTGATGGTGTTCTGAATTTCATGTTAGTCAATCAGCAATATCTAAACTACTTAGATCAACTCAGGTCAAAACAAATGATCTACTATCTATTTAAAGTACCAAAAACGGGCATGAATAAAAAAACAAAAAAAAACAAGTATTGCTTCATCTAAACTATTTTCAGGTGTAATAGGATCGTGAGATGTTTTGTAAATGTCTACAGATGCACAACAAAATGAAGGGACACAACATGCCATAAAAGTTGGTTTGTGATTTAATAATAATAATAATAATAATAAAAAAAAAAACAATCTTAAGTTTTTAAGTAGACTGCGCTGTTTTACTTTAAAGGGGGAAAAAAAAAAACACATTCATAACTCACCGGATTTTACAGTCACCGAATTGCACTCAGCCAAACCAGAGCAATTTTCCACATTAGAATGTTTTACAGCACCGCTTTCACTCACATACTTCCCAGACCCCTCTCCTCCAGCCATTGACCTACGGACGTCTCTTGCGGCATTCTTTCTCAGGGTGGAAATTGAGTGAAGAAACAGAAGTAAGAGAGGAGAGTGTCTGCAGTGTCTGCACAGCAGGACTAAATCACACTGTAACATTTGGACACCCTGAGAGGGCGGCCTATTTTTATTTTTATTTTTTTATTTGCACTGCTGGGCTGTAGGAAAAAAAAAAAAGATCCAATGGTTCAAACTCTGATAAACCCAAACCAATCTGTGGGCTGGGTGAGAATGCATTGTGGATGAAATCTCACCTATTTGTCTCGGCCCATCTTTGCACAGAAATGTTCTCCAAATGTCCCAACACATGGAGTGTGGCCCCAGATATCTTCTACTAGAAAGTTGTTGTTTTTTTTGTTTTTGTTTTTGACCAACGTTAAACTTAAAGCAGTTGAAAGAAAAAAAGTTAACTGTGTGGTGTAAAAGGGTAAAGTTTTGACCGACGTTTGCACCTCATGAAAAAAAACTTTTGAAAAAAACAAAAAAAAACAAAAACAGTCGTGACGTACAGTACTGTTTTATTTAGCGCATGTTGAACTTAAAACGCATAAGAAGGTCATTTTTGATTTGAATTTTTCTTGTCATTGTGAAAGATGCTGTAAGCTAATTTTTAAAGAAAAAAAATGTTTCTCTTTGAGGATCGCTGAAGTTTTTGGAATGATGTGTGAATCCAAATCGTATTGAATTATTCAGAGCTGTGGGATCTCCAAGGTCTGGTCAGCTAAATTCTGTATGAAAAGTCCATCTGGATGTGTCACTTTCTGTTTGTCTGCGGAAAAATGAAGAAAACTGCCTCTCCCACTGAGAAATCCGCCCTGCAGTTCAACAGTGTTGGATTAAGGAGCAATGTTTCATTTTCTGCGAGGAAACGGCCATTTGTCAAAATTTTCTCACACGAAATATATTTATTAAACAGTCTTGGGCGAAAGTTCCCTTCATCCTATATATTTCTTCTGTTTTTTAAGTTTTTGACACAGTTAAATGTGTCAAATTATAAAATAAGGTTTAATATCAGACAACGACGACAAAAGTACATACAAATTAGTTTTCAAATGAGAAAAATAAAGATTAATCACATTTTTCCAAATCAATTATACTTATCATTCCCAACCCTTACTACCAGATCTTGCAAATAAAACAAAATCACCTAAATAGAAACTAACAGCATGAAGCAGGTTAAAATATTTCAAACATCATTTGTCTCAATTATTCAAGAATTCAAGAGCAGATGGAAAAACTCACCCGTTGACATGTTTCAGTCTGGACATGTTTACAACACCGTTTCTAAGGCTTTTAAAACTCCAGTGAACTGCAGAAAAAAAGCCAATATCTACAAATTGAGAAAACATGGCAACCTTCCCAACAGTTACCAGAATTTCTCCAGGAAAAAAAAAAAAATCAACAAATAATCCTGGAGGACCCAGAATAACAGGCCTCACTTGAACCAAATGAGGTTAGCCTTCGTGGATACAGAGAAGGAGTGATGTTGGGCAAAAATAGCATTCGACCCAAGTGAAAATGATTAACCCAAAAACCATTTTATAGCAGAATCATGTAACTATGTTACCTTCAGTTGTTCTGAAAAGGCTGTATGTCAAATATGACTTAAAAGAAATATTACTTAACGACTTGAAATTGGGCTTCTGTCTCTTTAAAAACTCCTACTCTGTCTGAAACTCCGCCTCCAGGAAGTTATCATAACGTTGCTCCTCTATTAACCCTTAAACAACTTTTTTTCTTTTTTTTTTTTTTTAACTGGTGTTTCACTGAGAAGTAGCTTGTATAATTAGCTTAAATTCCACCAGGCGTTTGCTAATTACTGCTGGCTAGTCTGAAGGAATTGATAGAGAGAGTCGGAGCAGGAGCATTCACAACTGAATGGTTGCCACGGGAGATTAAAAGATTTCTCAAACATGAAAGAATCAAGGCAAAATTCCAGGTACATTTTTGATGGGGGAATTACTTTATAACATGATCCAAGGCTCAAAAAAGTACATTTTACATAATATACATAATAATTTAAGAATGAAAAACTAAACACATTTTTCAGTGATATTCTAATTTATCGATACAACGGCACAACCAGGTATGATCTTATCCTTGAACTACATTTTGATACTTATCATCTTTTATGTGTTCAACTATCTAGATCTCAGCTAAAAACATACCAGCTTCTACTTAGACATAATATCTCTTGTTGAAACTGGTTCATATTGGCGGTTCTAGCAAGCTACATCTAGAAAATTAAGCTTTGTTTCCTTACAACTCCACATGTTTGTATACTGGGATGTATTTTCTGTCTCTTCCTGTGTCAGGATCTCTCTCTTTTTTCCACTTCTCTGATTTCTTTTACACCCATTAGCACCACGAACAGTTGTGTAGCACACACACATGCATGTTAACACACACCCTACTATGCTGCATCCGTCGATGCTTCAGCTGTCCGTCCATTTCTGCATCTACACATATAACCATCTCTCCAGCCTGGTCTACATTTCATACATCCAGCGGAGGTTTGCATGATCATCCTCCACTGCATGTTTTAAAATAGCCTCTATTACCTCCTCCACTGCTGGAGCGCAGGGCCTCATACAGTACTGATGTGAACATTGTTTTCTGGGTCATGGGAGAAAAGCAGAGGTCGACGGCACAGAGAATAGAGCAAGTACGACATATTCAGCGGGTAACAGTGCAACTAACGAGAGAAACAAGGAGGCCGTGATTACTTGATGGCACGGCTTTGCGGGCACAATTTAGCATTTTCTGAGTAGGTTGTAATTTTTTTAGGGTTATTATTCCTCAGACAGTTACTGGCAGACATGTAAAAAGCCCTCTTTTTTTATTTATTTAGATGGAAAATTTTGATGCAAGATATATTTGTTATCCAGCAAAGTCATGAGTAAAGATTCCTATAAACGTAAAAAGGGCTACAGCTAAGGGCTATCTTTGTAATACAGAATTGTCTATCAACTATTTTGCCAAAAGAAATTGCCACTTTTTTTAAATCAAACTGCTTAAGCTTATTTCATACATTCAAAATTCATAAGAAAATGTAAATAAACAATTCAATTACATTTTAGTATAGCAAATAATAATGATGTTTTTTAGTGTACACTTGGTCAAAGGATGCACCTGCAGTTAAAAATAAATACTTTTAAGGTTATCATGTGAAAAATTCAACCTTTCCTACTTGACTTACCATTAATGCAGTGTAGGGACAATCTGTTCAATTTATTGATTGACCTGTTAATAATTGCATAGCAAAACATGCTTAATAAGAGATCGTTTTTACAGATTTTGAACCGAGCGAAGCTGAAACTATGCTGCTTGAGGAGCTTTGGACAGAACATATTTACAAACGAGGAAGGTATTTCATTTTAAATGCTAAATGTAATTGTTTTTTTCTTTTCTTTTTTTGCCGTTTTGGCTTAATTACGATCACGTACAGTAATGAGGAGAAATAGGAATGGTTTTAAAAGTATATTTTTGCCGAAAAGAAGTACCATCTTTGGGTTTCCAAGACTCCGTGACAATTTATTTCAAAGCTGCAGGTTGTAGATTTTCTTCTCCTCTTCCCAGTAAAACTGGCCCTTACAAAAAAGAAAAAGAAAAAAAAAGAAAAATCTTGTGTCAGTCAGATCAGGAGCCCTGGCAGGTTTGCTCCATTTTCGCTTTCTTTGCTGCTCACTTTACTTCGCAAGACATCTGTTCTGCCTTCCTCGGCGTTGCTGTGTGTTACAGCACAGCGCTGTTCAACAGGAGGTAAAGGTGTGCAGACGCAAATCGATACTGTACAATATGGCACCTCGTCAAACAGATTCTGCATAGTCATTACGCTCCGTTTAACGGCCTCAGTCACCCTTTGCTGGAGACGAGGGGCTGCGGAAAACAAACCAAAGACACACACGTCTAAGTACGCCCATTTCATTTTAAAGGCGACACGTTTAATGAACTGCTAAAAAAAAATAGGAGGAATTTCACATTTGATCTTTTCCAAGGCTTCTCATTTCACTATCTACTTTTTTTGTTTTGTTTTGTTTTCTGCTTCACAGATAAGCCGCTGGTTTCATCAGGGAGTTGTTTTTCTCTCTCTCTTGTCCGTTTTGTCCTCCTCTAACAGCGTCCTGCTTCCTCACATGTCATCTTCCAGCCTGCTGCTCAGGGTGTTATTGTGTCTTCAAAAAATAGTAGTGTGCTGTGGGCAAGCTATGAGCTGCACATTCACAAGCTTGATTGGGCGATTTGCTGATTGTAATTCCTTACAAAGGTAAATTTTTCCATTTAGAAGACATCAAATGAATTCCATATCTTAAGGATTTACAGAATTATAGCTACAAAATTAAATGATTTTTTTTATGATTACTTTGATTGCAATGACTCAAACATCCTTCAGCTGTTTGAGTCACCTCAATTTGTTGGAGTCAAATTTTGAGGTGTGTGTGATGGTTTTGCTCATAGTTAGCTAATCAGTTTATTTATTTATTTTTTTACCAACAAGCCATGTGCAAGTGGTTATTGTGCAAATGGCAATTAGTCCTCCAAGCGGAAACAAACACAAATTACTTAAGTGAGTGAGAAATTAAAAACGATTGTGATCGAAATGAATTTTTGTCAAAAAGGATTCTAATTAAAGAGCAGAGCAAAAGCTGAGTTTGTTGGGGGGGTTTTTAAAGCAGAAAAATGAACGGGAATTTTAACTCAGTCGAGTTCTGTTGCAAGACTACACATCCTACAGTGCCTTACATTTCCAAAAGTATTCACACCTCTTGAACTTTTTTGACTACATATGTAGGATGACGAACAATTTATCAGATTCTGATTTTAGGTGACAGAACATGAGTCGGTATCCTGCGGCGTTGGGAAAAACTAATAACAGACATAAAAATGAGGCTCATCAAAATGACTTGGCAATTTCTGTGGCACCATTTCTACAACAGAAGAAAATTAGTGGAGCTATTAAGATAGCATGTTTTTAAATTAAATCTTGAATTTTAGAATTCAAGAAAGTTATTTTATTCAGCAATTGTAATATTTGCTATATTTAATTATTTATTTTAGAAATATTTCAGCATTTGAAATATTTGCTATATGTATTTATTGTTTGTCTAACATCTAAAAATAAATTCATTTGCTGTTTCTTGATTTCTAACCCCTTAACTGTCGCCTCCAAAAAGCTTTTCCAAAGGCTGGTGTGACTTTGTGACTCTACAAATGTATGTGTTCAAGACACGTGGCAAAAATGAGTCTCTAGATGATAGAGGTGTCTGACCCCTGTAATGCAATAACACCAATCTTTTTTTTTTGTTGTTGTTTAATCAATATCCAGAAAGTTACTCCTGCTTTTATACTTTTTTTTTCTTCTTTTTAAAACAATGTCACTTTTACCATTCATTCATATAAGCTAGATTTGCAGAGTGGCCAGCGAATAGCTTCGTTGTCAACAAATGTTCCCACCTGAACTGTTGACCTTTGCAGCTCCTCTAGAGTTCCAATCGTGGCTGATTGTCTGCATTGCTGAGTGTCAGATGGCGTAGCGTCGACGCGGATGCACATGGAGGGCAGGAAATAAATGCAGCCCGTTTACTTCTGTTGATCCAGCATCAAAATGTCTAAAGTCTGTGTCCTTCCCAGTTGTTCCAACCGTTATAGAGAGAAATATGAACGTTATTTTTGTGTTTCGTAGGTAGTTGGTCACAAGGGAGTATATTTTAAAAATCTTACCGAAAAAAGAGGAGAAAAGTGGATCAACAATCTATGGTTAAAATATGCAGAAACTAATCGCCAGAGTTTGCGGCACCACTTTCTAACAGGTAACAATCACATCGTTTAAATTGTATTTCCAGATATTTTATTGGACAGTTACTTAGAAAGACAACCATTCATGTGTAAAGTAAGATATTTCATTTTTACCCCCTAGCTTGGTAGTCAACAGAGTGCTAATGTCGTTATGTCTGAATTCAGTGCCGAGTCACTGACAGAAAATATAATGTCTATTAAGTGGGACTTTCATGCTTAAAAAAAAAAAAGTTAATAAATTAAGTATAACCTACGCAGCTATACAGTCACAGTAAGCTGTGACTATTCCCCCACATGGTTAGTGTCTCACGAACTGTATTCGTGTGACACGAACATCGAGATTTCTGTAGATCGCTGCGAATAGTTGACCTACATTTGACCTGAATCCAGCCTCCTACAAGACTCAATACAACTCCAGCATGAATTTGGGTTTACAGAAGCTAAATAACTTAATTACCAGGAAATCCAAGCTCATAGAAATAACATGGGTTAATTCGTTGTTAGCAATAGCATAGTTATCATAGACTAATACTTAAAATAACTCACCTGGCATAAACAAGTCCACAGCCATCTAATGCTTCTTTTGATCCTAACTGCTTCACCCAACCTGAAGAGAAGTCTTTTTTTTTACCCAGATAATACGGATCATATCCTAAATATACGCGCATTTTGTTTTTCGAGATGCCTCGTCTGTTTCAGCCTATTTAGGGTATTAGCTACTCGTTGTGATCCACTTTGCTTTGTTTTGAACCGGAGAAAGCCACTTCCGGACCTTCATCTAAACTTAGCGCGGTCATCTGGGTCACGTGTCTGCAACCCACCAATAGTGGCCTGACTGTGCACGCAGTGGCACAACAAGTGTGTGGCACCATTAGCATATAGCACAGTGCGCTAGGGGCGCCAAGTCAATGACAGAAAAATGTTCTCATCTGCGTTTTTTCAGTATTTAACAGCTGTTTGTGCATGTGTAATAACAGAGACACGCCACTGGTTATTCCGTCACCGTAATTTCACATTTCCACAAGAGAAAATGTATTGAGCACTGGGCGCTGCTGCTGTTACATTTCTTTATGCAAGTATTTTTTTGTTTTATTTGTTTTTGACTGAGCTCATCAAAAACTATATAAGATATATAAAACATATCTTATATGTTTTACATATCTTATATGTTTTACATATCTTATATTATGTAAAACATAATATAAGATAAAAGTCTGTAAAAGAAGTCTTATTCTATAAACCCCTGGTGGGGGGGTCGCCTTTTTAGAACAAACAGTTCTGGAAGTATATAATTGTGTGAAGGATGTCAGCTTAACTGGCACTTTAAAGTTTCAAGTTATGCCATACTTATTCAGTATTTATAGAATACACAGTGCTCTCTGTTTTCTTTGAAAATTGGGATACCATTTATAATCATCCTGCTGTACACATTTTCACAACATCTTAAACATTCTCCCTGGCCTAGCTGCTGTGTTCATTGGTCGTCATGGTGCCGTTTGTTCACTAATGTTCTCTTATAAACATCTGAGGTCTTTGTGGGACAGCTGGATTTATACTGAGATTAGATTACACGAAGGATGAGTTCCATTCAGTGATTCCTCAAGGCAACGCTGCAGAAAAACATAAATTCTTACAAAAATGAATTTGGTCTGGTTTCTAGGGCATATATCTCAATTCACTTGAAATAAGACAAAAATAGCTTACAAGTAACTTTACAGCAAGATATAGAAGCTTATTTTAAGTAAATAATTCCTAAATATTGATTAAAAGTTCCAGTTCCATTGGGAGATTATATCACTTAAAACATGGAATTTTTTTTTAATCAATATTAAGGAACTATTGACTTAAAACAAGCTCCATATATTGCTGGAAAGCTAATTGCAAGTTAGTTTTGTCTTATTTCAAATGAAGCAAGATTTCGCGTTTTTGTGGCGTAATTAGCTCCAGTCGGTTTTGTTTTCGGAGCATCAGAATAAAATAGGGCTGAATTGAAATGTGAGAGAAAAAAAATAGCTTCGAATTTTTCTTCAACTTCACAGGCGTCCACTCTCTCACAAACACCGAAAAGTGAGAGGGCAGGGCAGGAACGCTCTTCCGTGGCCGCGTTGCTGAACGATGCTGACAGCAGCTGTGAGAAAACCTGGACAAGCATCATCATCTTTCGGTTCCCACCTTCGTCGCAGAAGGTTAGCGGCTTCCTTCGGCCTCAGGATTAAGAAGTGCACAGCAGATCGCCTTCGTAGCGAGATGTCGTTGTCACACAGGCCACTCATTGTCCGGAGAGTCTGTCTTGTGAAGCACACAGAGAGCGCCTTTGTGCACTGCTGATATTAATCTGTAAAGGCAGAAATCTGGGGGAGTCTGACTAAGCTCACACGTAACCACACACACACACACACACACTCAACCATATGCATATTCATTATGTAACAGTGAAGAGAGGAGAAGCCTTGTCCGGTCCGTGCAGATCTTCGCCGTCATAAAGATTTCATTCTTCTGAGTCGACTTCCAGAACACGACTCGGTCTGCTGGCCTGTTGTCACCGACAAGCAGACGGTAGGTGCAACTTGGGGACGTCATAGTGGAATGCCAGCTGACTGTCATCATCGTGGAGGACAATGGAGGGTAACTGTACTTTGGACAGGAGACAACACTTTACCCTGTTCACATAAACCAGAACCCAAGAAAAAAAAAATCTAGAGTGTGAAAGAGCTCAAGAAAGTCTAAGAAGAATCCAATTAGATAAAAAAAATAGTCAAATTCTGCAACAAAATAAATGCCACTTGTCTTACTGCTTGTAACTTTATTCCAACAGCTTATTTATACTACTACTATTAATAATAATAATAATAATACTGCCAAATACAGTGTCTAAAAACAGTCTTTCAAAGACAGGATTGGATTTTTTTTTATTCTTAAAGTTAAATTACCTAAGTTGTGTTCACTGCTTCCCTGCTTTTATGTCGGCTTTCAAACTTTCAACCCACAGAAGGTCAAGAGGAGAGATGCAGAAAACATCAAGAAATGTGGAACAGGGCTAAAATAAACTTTGTATATATGCTGCCATCTAGAGATCCAGAACTATTACGGCATGCAAATATATAATGTGGGGATGAAATTACACTTTACATGTAATTTGCTCTCTTTAACATTTGGGGGCAGCATCTCTCTTCTTCAAGAGTTCGTCCGCCTTGCTCCTGTGATCCATGCGTGGGCTGCATAGGAAGGCAATTAGGAAGAATTATAACTAATGCGGATCACTTTTGTGGCGTTAAAGAGGTGTAATTTGGAAAATGGCAAATAATAGATTTTCTACCAACACCAACTGTGTGGCCTCCCAATTGTCTGACTCTGACCCAGCCCTCCTGCTGGACAGGAGAACCCACACTGAAAGTGCTGCAGATATTTGGACTGAAAATGCCACTGTTGGTGTTTGATGTATCTGAAAGTGTGAAAATATGAACGCAGCCTCTTTTTTTTTCTTTTTGCTCTTTATTTCATGAAATGTTCTCACGTTTTGTTTGCATATATGCATAATAGTCGATTAATCAAATACTTAAAATGACAAAATGATCCCGATTTGCCTTACATAATGTGCTCTATCATCATTTTGAAAATTAAAATATGTGCAGATGTTCTCTGCCAAATTTGATTACAATAACTGAAAAAAAAGCAATTCTTACAAGACCCCCAAAAGATGGCAAAAGTACACTGTTAATTACATGCAATGAGTTAAAAACACAGATGATCAAAGCTGACAATTCGCTGGAAACAAAAATGGAGCAGCTCCTCTTGGACTGTCATTTATAAACGGTACGTGTGGCTACAGCACTCGAGTGATTTTAAGATTTTCACCGCAGACAAGTCCTACAACTTGTAAAGTGACTTCAGCATGCGCCGGCTTTCGTAACACACGGTGACAGTTTGCATCAGATCTTCAGTCTTTCAAGACGCCTGTCACTTTGGATTTTGCTTGAGATGTTTGACAAGCCTCTGACACACTCGAACCCCATTTTAAGCCCGGCACTATATGCAGAACACTCATCTCAGCCAACAAATCACTTTCAAATGCCCCCTGTAATACTGAAGCGCCGCAGGACATCTAAGTGTGAAAATGAGACAAGGAACAATCACTGTTTGCTCGGAGAGTCTTGTGTACGATGTTGTGTGCTTCGGTAGATGAGGTAATAAGACTATTTGACCAGAAGAAAAGCCGCTCCTGGTTGTTTGTGTGTGTGCAATCTGCTGCTTTAAAGGGCCACAGCTATGTGGTAACCTGCCACTTTCACTGCATGTCTGTCTGCCTCGTTCAAGTTTACTGGTGTTTAAAGTCCAGCAGTAAAATAAAAGCCATTGTCTTCTTCTTGGTAGTTTCTTTGTTTTTTTCTTTAGATATTTTGATGTTTATGTGACTAATGTCATCTTGAACAAGTTACTCCAGTCCAGCTGGGCCACTTCCTTGTGACCTAGCACAGAAATGAACATGAAGAATGGTGGCAGATATGATAAGTTCTATGATAAATTGATTTTATTTTTATATCGATTGAAATCTGTTGTTGTCTAGACGACTACACTGGCAGTCTAAAGCTGAAATTTTGCTTGAAATTAAGCTGAATTTGCGACATTAATGTTATTCCCATTTAAATATTCCCATTCATAATAAACAGTAAGCTATAAAACATAATCTGTTCTAATATGATATGATATGGTGCGCTATGCTATGCTCAAATATCCTCTGGAACGCTACGTTCTGATATGCCATGCTTTGGTATGCTAATATGCTACAATATTATGTTGAGCTCTAAAATGTTACGTCATAATATCCATGTGATAATATGTTCTCATGTACTTTGCTATGCTCAGACATGCAGTAGCATATAATATTAGCATATGTGTATAATGTCATATGTAGCATTTACTTTGTAATAATCACATTTTTTTATGCCCTGACATGCTATGCCATACTCTGATATGTTATGTCATGTCATGTTATGCTTTAAAGTCCTCATTATAACACTATTCTATGATATATTCACATATAATACACAATGCTGTTTTCTGATATGCTATGCTATGGTGTTTTCTTATATGGTATGCTATCAAAATAGCATATTCTCATAGCCATTTGTGGCATTTGGATATGCTATGTATATCCTTATATTCTATGCCAGGATAAATGATGAAGTAGAATAACGATTCCCTAAAAAATATCCATAAGGTTAATTATTCAGCAACATTTATTTGTTAGCTTCTTGCCATATGATTCAGTCATCCATTTTAATGTCTTATTAATAGTGAATTAGAATGTTGTAATTGGTTATTGTATTGTAATTATTTTATTTTGAAAAGCCAAATAACACTACTTTCATGTTTGAAATGAGATTTGGAGTTAGAGTTCAGTGACTCAGTTACGCTAGAACAACATGCCAAAACTCCAGAAAATTATTGCTGAAAGATTGTGGAAACTGAAAATGTTTTATCCAAGTTTTAGAAATTAAACAGCAAATCTATCATGTAGAGATGGAGGTAAGTATATGAATTAGAAGGAAAAAAAATTACTCATTCTTCTTTAGTTAAAATGGAGAGGGACTTTTGATATTATTTCTTAAAATTGCATCAGTTATACCAAGTAATGTTCCAGAGCTGTGGAGTAGGTTTATATACTCCATAGGAGTTTTGTGATATATTATTATGTTTGCCATTTAGAATAAGTGACTGTGTAGAAGATTTTATAAAAAATAATAGCATTTACTTAGAGCTGTACCTGGAGACAAATGAAGCAGGTTACTAAAGTGGAATATTCCAATATTTACAGCATCAAAAACCATCTTTTACCATTCTTTGCCTGATAGTTGTTGAACAGTTATTGCACTACCTTTCTTAAAAATAAACAGTTAAATGAATGTTTTGGGTATTTTTGGTAACAAAAGACACTCCAGACACAAAAATAAAACAGATATCGCCACACTTGCCCTGTCATGGGTACACAAGACATTAAATGGTTTTGCGTAAACATATTCAAACATCGGGGAAACACCCGCCTGCTTCTTTAAATTTCAAAACTAAGCGTCGGTTTCTGTGTGCGCATTTCAAAGTCTAAAAGAAGCTTACGGCAAAAGCCACAATATGAACTTCAAACGGAATGAAATGAACTTTCATTTGTCTCCCCTCGCTTCCATTGATTGAGTGAGAAAAATAAGAACAAAGACTTTTGCCTCTCACTCATTTCTTTTCTGACCCTTTCCTGCCTTTGCTTTTCATCTTTAAAACAACATTAATTGATGGAGACTCTCACATTGTATCTGCCCATACCAAGCAGACATGGGAAAAGCAGTGAGCATAAATCAATCTCCCTCCCTGACCAAACACCCTTAATCTATTTGGAAACAAAACATATCCTGATGTTGTGTTTCGGTTTTGCCCAACAATTTAGGACTGAACAACTGGGTGACAGCCCACTGTTTGTTAGCATGTAGCATATAGCATGTGGAAGTGACACGTTTCAATCAGTTATGGTCACTTTTATGTTCCGCACCTCCAATTAATTGACCTGGTTATGATAATGATAATCAGAATGTTATTGTGCACCTGTGTGTAATCTGTATGCTGCTTGCATGAATACATATTTCTGTTGAGAAAGGTTTAATGATGGGGAACAACACTGAAATAAAGCGCGACCAAGTAAGGAATAAAGACCAAGGAGTTTTCCTAGATAGATTAGGGGAAATGCAGTTTAGGGTTGGACTGAAAAAGTATTGAAAATATATTCTATTAAAAAAAAAAACCCACACAATTAAAGCCACTATTTTGAGAACAGACCAAACAAAAGTAATTTGAAGTAGCCTGTTCCGGTTTGTAGTTATTTTGTTACAGCCCACTTCCATTTTCAGGTCATGAACAACCAAAGCCTTTCACAGCCATGTTCCATTGCTAATTACTTTATTTCTATTGGCAGTTCAATATTGTAGCAAGTTAAAGATCAAGTCAAGTCTTAAATCATTGGTAGGCAAGTCCAACCCAAACCTCAGTTTTCTGACTAGCAAGTTTATATTAAGTCAGATCTTCAATACTTTGACTGAAACGTTTCTGAAAGGTGCTCTCAACCTGATCTAACAAGTAAACTTTTGACATCGATCTGTTGCCCAGCTTAATCAGATTCTAGCAGCTTTAAGCAGCAATAAAGTGGAATTGTACCTCGTCTGAAACCTTAACATGTGCTCAAAGACGAGTAGCATAAAACGGATCGACGCCTTTCTACGTTACGTTTCTGAATGAAACCAAAGCGATGTGCTTTTATTTTGAAGAACTGGATGTGTCTATTTGATCACCTCATGTTCAAAATATATAACAGAGCACTTCATAGGATTTAATTACTTTAATTTACTTTACTTTTAATTTGTTTGTTTTTTTTCCTTTTCTTTTCTTCTTCACTTGCATGTGATTCAGGCGTGGAGTTCCTACTGTAAAGGTGACAGAATCTACCCAGCAGTGCTAACACAGTGCAGCCAAATAATGACAAAGCAGTCCGACTGGTACACTCTGTACCGCAATCATTAACATTATCATCATCAGTGGGAAAGAAACAAAGCCTAAGATGTTCAGAATATCTGGGACATACAATAAACAATAAAAAAAAATCCTTGCTCTGCTGTTGTACTGAATCAATAAAGATGCATCAGTCAAGACAAACACTGCATAACAATACCAGCCCCCCAACCCCTCCCCTCCTGCTTTATTTATATTCTTTTATACCTGGCTCTGTTCCCATTTCACAGTGCAAAATGTCCTCATGTCACGGTTTTATCCCTTTCCGACAGAGAGGAAACAGGAATGCAAATGCTGCGCTCTAACTAATTACACATCCTGATGGCTTGGCTGCCTGTATGTATCCACCTGGCCCATTAACTTTCAATTCAGGGAGTGGATTTTCCACACCATTTCTACAATTAAAGCAGTCAGGACATATACATCTCAATTCTGGCTCCTCTAAGTTTGTAAAATTGATGGACATCATTAGGCTAATAAGATTTTTTCTTTTTAAATCTCAAAATTGAAAAAAAGAAAACACAGCACAACCTTTTACCAGCTAGTCAATGCTTTTAGCTGGAAATGTTTTGCTGAATTGAAGCTATCCCCAGAATGTTTTTCTGTCTTCAGATGAATATTATCTGGCTGTCAGCTCTGCCTAAAAGCATTAATCTGAGGAGAAAATGACAAAACTGTGACTTGTGGGACTTTTGGCCAAATGCAGCTTTGCATTCATGCTTGTTACCCTTTTCACATTTTGTGATATTACAACTGCAAACGTGTGTGTACTGAAATATTATAGTGTTTGATCAACACTAAGTAGTGCATAATTATGAAAAGGAAGGAAAGTGATGAAGGAAAGCAGATGTAATTTGTATCCCAGACAATACCTGGTCTACCCCCCTTAACTTCATTTGTTCTCTAACCTCTCTTTTGCCTGGGCTCTTACCCTCATTTCCTCCCTTTCAGCCCTCTTGCAAATTTTTGACTTTTTAAATTTAGAAATTTCTGTTTTTTCCTAAAATAAAAAAAATAAAAAAATAAAAAAACTCCTGAGTTTTTCCTCTAGCAAATGTTCAACTTTTTGAGGTCAGTTTTTTTTTCTAAAAAATGTAAATTTTTCTGGCAAATTTGACTTTTGAAATTGTCGATTTTTTCTAAAGTATAAGATTTTTTTCCCCCTAAAAAAAGCCTCTTTTTTTTTTGAAAAATGTTTTGTTTTTTTGGACAAAATTTCTGGACATTTTCTTTGTCATTTTTTATTTTATTTATTTATTTATTTATTTTTTTTGACAAAACAATTTCAGTTTGGGACCTCAAAAATTTTCTTAAAAAAAATTCTGAAACTTTTCAGAATTTTTTTTTTATTACTGACAAGAAAATGTATACGTTTGAGAAATCGAAAATCCACTTGAAAAAAGTCAGTTTTCGTAGAAAATGTATTATTCCAAGAAAAAAAGATTATTCTAGTTTTTTTTTTTTTCCTTACACACTCGAAGGGGACCGACAGCACGGAGACCCTCCTCCTGGCTCTGATTATTGGGTTCTGACCAATCGTGCAGATGGCAGTAGGACTGCAGGTGAGTTATATCTTTTTCAGATTATTTGTCTCATGTTAAAACTGTCATGGCATACAGTGACAGTTTTAATAAATATGTAAAAAAAAAAAAAAAACAACAACAACATATTATTTACAAAGTCCCATACTGCACCTTTAAAGCTTGTTGTGACAAACTGCGGACAACATAATTGGGTAGGGCTACTTTTGCAAGGCACTGGAGTTACACTGAACTCCTGCGTGATACACAACAAAACAAAGCGACATAAAACACTGAAGAGAAACATGAGCCGGGTTTGTGATCTGTATATGACTCACACTAGCTTCTTTTCTTCAGCGTTACACAACCAGCTCATTTAAAAAAATAAAATAAAATAGCACCCTTTCACAAAATGTCACATTATACAAAGAATAACAAGTTGGCCAGGTTGTTCTCATTTACCTTCATCTGCGACTTCACTGAACCCGGCCACGCCGCGTAACTGCATATTTACCAACGCCAGACGCAGCTGGCATCGCTTTTCTCCAAGAGTGTGAAACCATGAAGTTGTCTAACAACTTTTGCTTTAAGACGCTTTTAGATTCCTCGCGGATAATTCATGAAGCTGCAAAGAAAGTTCACCCTAGGCGGCGTAATAAAGGAAACGCAGAAAAAAGGGCCCATCTCCCTGTTGTGGCTCCTTTATTAAACTGCAGACACACACACACACACACACACTTGGAAAAAAAAAATCATAACGGCTACAAATACGTCTTGTGCGGCGTGTCGTCGAAATTCAAAGCTTCATTATTTCGCATCTCGCCCTGCGTGAAGCCGCGTAAAGCTGTTTAGGCGGCAGCGGCCATGTTTACCGCCGCCAGAAAGTGTGACAAAGAGATATACTGCAAATCTAGGTGTCTAACTGAGACTGACAACAACGCTTAATTGCAGTATGTTATCGCATTGTGGCATCATACATTCAGATACTTGTCGCCGGTGGGAAATAAATTTATGATGCAATGTTTTCTTTGTGCAATGCAAGCGAGGATATGCGACTTATGTCTTTGTTAAGAAAGCGTGGCACCTTGAGGAATTTGTTTAAACCTTCATTACTGCGGAGCAGGCGTGGGGCTTTCTGCTCCCAACTTCACAAAGAAGACTTTGAGATTTGAAAAACACATTTGATGTCTCTTTGAATTCGGGAAGCCCGTTGTGCTTATTTTATTTTACTTTTTCAATTATTATTATTATTTTTTTTTTTTGGGAAAGTACATTTCTAATCTCCCAAGAAATAGAAAGTGATAATCTTTAAACCAAATCATGTAAAAGTTAAATAAATTGCTGATTTCTTCTTTTGTGACTTAATAACTGGGTTGCGACGCCGCAGACAGGGAAAGAGGTCTTATCTCGGAAAGGCTCCGACTGATTAAGACCGCTCTTGATTCAAAGAATCGGGGAGCTGAAATTTGCACAAAAAAAAAGAAAAAAAATCTGTTTTCCTTCTTCATTTAACTGCCAACGGAAGCTGAAATAAGAATGCAGCTGATTCGTTTGCTTCAGATGGAAATATCTGAAAATACCAGGTGAAACGTAGGGAAACCAAACGAGCTTCGGCTCGTCGTCTCATCCGGTGCCGCCGCTCAACACTTCAAAAGTTGATGATTTTAAATTTAGAAATCAGTTGAGGTCAACTGCATCTGTGAACATCATTACAAATAAAAAGTGTGTACCTGTCATGTGTTGTGCTCCAATAAGAAAACCACAAATTGACCAAATCCTTTCATAACAGGCTGTGAATTGGTGTTTTTGTGTCAACGCCAGAGAAACAGAATGACTTCCTTGGATATCAGGATGTTTTACATGTGGTAGTCTATCTTTTTCGATGCATCCATATAAAAGCTGAAGTCTCATTTTCTATAATATTCTTGTTTCCTTAAACCTGTTGTAGGTGACTTTTATAAACATTGTTTTTTTTGTTTGTGTGTTTTTTTTACATACAGCTCTGGGAAAAATGAAGAGACCAATGCCAAATCACCGCTTTCTCTGATTTTACCTTTAATAGGTCTATGTTTGAGTAAAATGAACATTGTTCTTTTATTCTATGAACTTCTGACAACATGTCTCTGAAATTCCAATCAAAACTTATGTATTTATTTGCAGAAAATGAGAAATGGTCAAAATAACAAAGAAGATGCAGTGCTTTCACACCTCAAATAACGCAAAGAAAACAAGTTAATATTTGATAAAGAAACAACAATACTAATATTTTAACTCAGGAAGAGTTCAGGAATCAATATTTGGTGGAATAACCAGGATGTTTCCAGTGGGCTCCTGATTATTTCCAGAGCTGTATTTCTTAAAACTGTTTCTATGCCTACGGTTTAACAACAACTAAGTGCTAAGATCCTCCTCCTGGCTCTGATTGGCTGATTCTGACGGGAAGCTTTGAATTTTTGCAGATGGCAGTAAGACCACAGGGAGCAGGCCGAAGGGATTGATATTTTTTTCAAAGATTTTCCATTTCGTATTATACTTTCACGACATTGTGAAAGTTTCAACAAATATGTGAAGTAAATTTTGTTTGTTAAAGGTACCCACTGCAGCTTTAAAGTGGGGGGAAATTAAGTAAATTTGACTTGGAATAAGATGTTTTTGATGTTATTCCAACGTCAAAAACATACCTGGAATGTTACTTTGATTCCTTCACGCATGTTAGAGAAATCCTTTAATCTCCTGAGGCGCCTACCAAAACCTTCAAGACCTTCAGCTTCCAAGCCTCCACCTCACAGAGCTGCCCTCCTCAGCGTCATGCCCACTCAGCTCCTTCAGACTAGCCAATGGCAATTTGGAAAGACCTGCTGGTGGAACTGCGAATCAGCTGAGCTCATCATAGGAGCTACTTCTCGGTACAAAAGGTTGTTAAAGGGTTAATAGATGAGCAAAGAAGGAGTTTCAGGAAGAGGAGGAGGTTTTAAAGAGACAGAGGCCAAATTTTCAAGGCGTTAAATTAGGAAGTCAGATTTCTTTTAAATCATATTTGATATATGAAGCATTTTTATAACAACTGAAGTTACCATAGTTACTTGACTATGCTACAAAAGAACTGACCATCTTATTTCATGTAAATTTCCCGGCCTGTGCCGGCCGGTCACCCCACCATTTGTGACACGCTTGTTTGCAGAATTAATTGTTTGAAATAAAAGACCCCAACAAGCGCAGCAACATGCAAACACTTCAGCAGCAAATTGTCTTGGTGACACAGTCGGGCATTTCAGCGCCTGGAGCCAGACAATATGACAGGCTGCACTGTGCGAGTACGGACTTGTTGTTAATACTTTTTTTTTTTTTTTTCCTCCTTCTGATTAATACAGATTGTGTTGTAATCTGGGAATGCATCGTGGCATAAAGAATGAAGGATTACATTTCTTTTTTTTGTATTCATCTCAGAAACTAATTGAAAAGACCCACCACAGTGGTCTTATCACTCGTGTCCCCAGCTGAGCTGCAGTCGGGGGGTGATATGAATGACAGGGAAGAAAAGGGAGACTTAATGAACAGCATGTGACCGTTGAATAGACAGGTGCGGGTTTTTTTGGGGGACCTTAGGTGTTTTTCTTTTTTAATAAACCAGTGTTCAGGCCGTCAGATCCAACGTTAATATTATGCCGTGTGTGTTGTAAGCACCTTTTGTGATGGATGAATGATCTGAAGCAGCAGTAAATGCAGCATTTCAACCCTCGGAATAACTTGATTTTGTTTATTTTTTAATGTATATTTTAAATAGGCTTTTAAAACCAAGAAAACAAAGCAATCAGTAGGACAACAGAAAACATGCGCATGCACAGCCAAGAACAAAATAATTACCTTACTGCGACTTTTCTGTTTGAAAGGCAGTAGGAAGAAGCAAACACTTTATTCAATCCCTCCCTTTGTCTCAGTTTAATGAAAAACGTCGCTTACCAATTCGGCAATGATCAGAAGTTTGTAAATAAAACCATGTTGTGGTATTCATACGCCTTTTCAATGTACCATGCTGAAGACCCAGCAAATAATTATGTTACATAAACAAATGATTACAAACTGACTCTCATCACACAAGAAAATCTACGAACGCATAATAATAATAATAATAATAATAATAATAACAGTAGTAATAATGACATCTGTTAATAACAACCGGACATACAGCATCAGAATAATGACCAACTCCTTGTCAATATACACACTAAACATTCTTCATATTCTGTGTTATATAACCAGCAAAAGTAGTAATAATAAAATAAGGATTAAAAAAACAAATTATAATGATAGTTACAAAATAATAAACTACTAGTAATAATGGTAGTAGCTTAGAAGAAAGTAAGGAAAGAAACCGTATATTTGTGTTAACTCCCTTCTTCCCTGTACACTGTGAGTACTCCACTTTCTAAATATTACACCTTAAAGTTTAACTTGTTAAGATATTTGCTGGCCTTGAGTTGTGCCATAACATCTCCATACCTTAATTGCATTATATATCAATGCAAAGAAACCCAAAACTGCCAACTGCAGCATTTTATAAAAAAGATGGCTGCAGTAAAACGGTGGACTTTTTTTTTTTTTTTTGCACTTTTTCCTCCATCTGTCAGCACGGTATATAAAATATACCACAATTTCTTGAGAGACGGATTCGGATCAGGGAATAGCATCTAAATGACAAGAAGGTCCCTGACCTCTTTTCCCTGTGACCCCTCAAAGGAATGGTTTGATATGATTTTATTTGCTTCCCTGCCAAGAGACAGATGAGAAGATCTGTATCATGTTTTTTTGTCTGGAGGGTAAAAACGAGCCAGCAGCCAGTTTGCCAAGCTAAATATATCTATATATATATAAAAAAGAAACTGGGGCCAAGGGTAAATCTTCCGGTTAGAAATGTACATCTATTCTTCAAGGGCATTAATGTTTGGTCATTTCAGGGCTTTTAATGATTTGTTTGGAATTGTGAATCTTGTTGAATCTTGTTGAATCTTGTGAATTTCACCCACACCAGCTTAACAGACTTCTCTAATATAGTTACGTGAATATCTCTTAACAAGAATAACTTCTACTACACTCTTGTTGTAGACATCTGGCATCATTTTGACTTGATATTTGAGCACTTCTCTTAGCAGAATTGAAGGAGCTTATTTAAGTTAGTGGGTTTCCTGGCGCAGTCCGGGCTTCTGGGATGACAGTGGCGTAGAACATCTCAAAAGATCTCTAGAAGATCTAGAAGCCATGTGGAGAAAACAAGATGAATAGACCAAACAGTCAAACCCGTGATACCTAGCATAGCGCTATGTGGTAAGCTCATGATAAAACTATGCATACAAGGATACAATTCTCATTACACATCAACAAAAGACTCCTTAAAGAACATAGGGACAAGGTATTTTAGCTGTATCTGTTATAGTATTTTGCTCACTTCCTCTTGCGCAGGTTTGAGTCACACATTTTCCTCCAGTGGCACAGGCAGGTAGCAAAGAGACAGGCATGTGACCATTCACCCTAGCTACATGAAATTAGTATTGCTTAGAGCAGACAACCTATTATTTTTATTTCAAAATTTAAATGACCTGCCCAGAGCCAAAATAACACTTTTAGAGCTTCCAGAAGTAAAAAACAAAACAAAAAAAAAACAACCAAAATAACTTATGGGAATAAGCATGCTAGCGTTCATGTGGAACCTGTAGACGATATTCAAGACTCTCAATTCTCTTATAGAAGAATATCCAGTCAAAATTTGCTGATATTTTCGAAAAATGTCTGCGACTTCTCTTCAGCATGTTCAGGGACATTTAGCAACAAAAATATCAACAGCTTTATCCAAATATAAGTGTGAGTGTTGGGTGTTGACCAAGATCAACGTGCCTGCTCAAAAAAAAAGCAAAAACAAAGAAACATTTTATAACTGGACTAAAATTTGAAACTTCTCTTTTTTTTTTTTAAATATACATGGACTGAAAAGAAACAAACAGCCTCAGTTATGAAATAAATTGCAATACATCGAAGTAAAGTGAAGGTGTTCACAAATACCTTTGAAAGCTTGAGAGCTTTTGGTGGGTGTCTGGGGAGGAATAGCAACCCTTTCAGAATAACAACGTGGCATTTGAGACTGACATTTGTACAAAATGTATACCAGCGTTCTGGATATTCTTTTGCAACTGACTGTACTTCACCCCACTTAGGCTTGAATCTCTCACTTTCTGATCATTGATGGTTCCATGTAAAATACAGGGACAAACAAGTAGCAGGATTTTTTTTTTTTCGTTTTTCTTTTTATTTTAGGCAAGTTCTGTGGCAGTTTTTAAGTAAATGGCAAACTAGTCATCCATGCCCGCAACAGTGACCTGTTATCAGACACAGAGGGAATATAAAGCAGAATGCATCCCCTAGCTGAACATTCATCAATGGTGTGTTAGCAACAGTAATGAGTTTTATTAGGTTCCACTTGAGGGAGAAAAGCATATTTAATTTAATTGCATTTTCTGACTCCACTGTAGATTATGGTACTGTGCCGATTCTCTCTTTGTCGAAAGATGCAGAGCACTGAAAGTAGGAGAAAACGCAAACGACAACTTTCATCATCTCCTTCACGACGTCAGATTTCAATGCTTTAGTTTTATTATTATTTTCTTTTACCTTTGGTTCAACCTTATCAGCCCAGGATCAAGTAACAAATGATTTTTTTATTTTTTATTTTTTATTTTGTCTGGACATTCTGACTGGTTTGCTCTAAAAATCTGAATCCTTGTCTTTTACAGGCTTGTTTCTTTGATTATTGATACCTACTTGAATTAGTAGATGGAAATCAATCAATCAATCAATCAATCAATCAATCAATCAATCAATCAATCAATCAATCAATCAATCAATCAAATTTTATTTGTATAGCACATTTCAGCAGCAAGGCATTTCAAAGTGCTTTACATAATTAAAATAAAAACAGCATGTGACATTGAATAGACAATGAGAAAGAAAGATTTTAAAATAAAATAAGAAATAAAAACATTATCTACATGAGGACTTGCCCTTATGGTGTCTCCTCCAAAATAAGAGGCTCTACAAGCCTTTCCTTCTGTAGGACTTTAGTCAAACCGCCATTTGACAAGGACTCAAACCTTTAAAACTTCTTTACATAAATGGAAAGTCTGCTTCAGACTTACCATCTTTAGAACAATGTATGGGAGATACCAAAAACTACTGAAAAATGCTAAACAGAGAAAAAGAAAAAAAAAAGAAAGTCAAACTGTCTTATAAAGTATCCAAATACCAACCCAGTGAGACTGGATGCCATACATGGGTAGTACTATCAAGACTCAAACCCCACTCTGCTTTACGGAAAACCATTTATTTTCATGTCTTAGCATTTGACACCGAGTGATCTGAAAAACTGAAACTGTCAAAGGAGAACAGGCAGGCAGAGTGTTTTAGAAATGACAGATAAACAACAGTTGCTCAAATAACCAGGCTTCATAAGCAAGCTATGCAGAACATCACTAACCCTAACTCACTCAACGGAGAGAAAACCTCCAGTTGCCATCGTGGAAGGTCGACAATTCTGTCACCTAAAAACAGAAAACTAAGGTTACAGGGTTTTTTTTTTTTACAGGGTCTCAATAATTCCATATTGATAATAAAAATTGGCCGGACCAATGAGTCTCGATTCCAGCAGGTACATTAATGCAATGCTGATGGGGATATAATGGCAGGAGGGATATTTTCTTGGAACACTTTTTGGCCTTTTTGCACCAGTTGAGCATAATTGGGACGCATCAGCAAACCTGAATATTGTTGTTAAAATATGAAACTATGGCTCACTGACATGGTTGAAAAAGGATTGTTTAATTTATTTGGGATGTAATTAAACCATAACCTTAACATGACTCCCAAAAAATGGTCATAAATGGCAACTTGGAAGAGCTTCTTAAAGAGCCAGAGGCCAATTTTGAGGCGTCAAATTGCAAAGTTAATTTTTTTAATTTATGTTTGACATATATAGCATTTTAATAACAACTGAAGGTAACTTGACTGTGCTATAAAGTGGTGCTATGTGCCTGGCAAACACATTACAGCGCTCCCGTAGGACCTTTTGTTCACTTTTTCCCGTATCTGCAGAACTTTAATCGAAGACACTGGAATGTTTCCGGTGAAAGTTTTTACAGAAATCCTTCTTGCCACTGGTGCCCTCTGTGGCCACGTGCCCACAGAGCCCCATTTGGTTCAGTCATACTTTAATATGGGGTGAAGCCCTGTGGTCTGTCTCACAGGCAGCTCTGACTAAATCTCCTCTAACCCACACATGCTGAAGGAGTTTTAAAACTGTGAAATTTCCTCATAACTTCCTCAGAAGTGCTCTGTCTCTGAAAGCAGCAATTTTGATGCACTCACACAACTCTCCTCTCCACGCCATTAAAAACCCCCAGAAGAAACTGGGGCGGGGGGAACTGTGTATTTTTTTATGCAGTAGAGCTTTCTTGGTTAACTAAGCACTAATAAATACTGAAACAAAGAACGTTTTGAAGAAGTTAATTTTGGTGTTCAGTAGACATTGATCCCATTGATATCTTTTTATTAGTTATTAAAAAACTTTTCACATTTTTGGGCCATAAAAAGTCAGTTTATTTGCATTTATTTCTTCTTATTGATGGCACTAGTTCACTGTTAAACGACATGCAAAATGTTTAAAATTAAAATAGATTAAATTCAGTTTAATAATTCAGTTTTTTAGGGAAGTTTAACGTCTCATTTAAGAACTCGATCAAACCAAATAATAAGACAAGTCTAAATCATTCAGGTAAATCAAGCCAAGCTAGCTTTGTTTATGTAGCATTTCTATGGCCTGTGTGGGGCAGCACCCATCAGGACTCAAACACAAAACACAGTCATAATTTTTTCCCAAAAAATTTAAATTTTTT